>NW_026857082.1:0-10472 GCF_026571515.1 Ruditapes philippinarum | reverse complement strand
AAATTTAGGCCAGTGGATGAGGTTATTTACTTAAATCACTTGCCTCTTCGAGCCCTTTCATATTACAAAGCTATCCAGCTAGCATAAGGAAAGATGATGGTTACACTCAGAGGCACTTATAACCCAACACTCACATTTTTCCGTATAACTTGGTTATTTGTGAACGGATTTTGTTGAAATATACAAAATTCAACATATACTTATTTCCTAAAATTTTATTTTTAATTCATTAACAAGAAAATAGAGAAAATAACAAAACAAATATGTAACTGCAAAATGAAAAATCACAAAATGACTGTAAATATCGTAACACAATGAAAAGTCTCTAAATCCAACTGATTCAGTTCTAATTCTTTCTGTGTCATCCCATGGCTATAATAAAGTGTTAACACCTGTCTCATGGTTATGACTTAGTGAAGGCTTGGGGAATATTTCTCCATTCTTGAATAAGGGCTTCCTCAAGTTCCAGCAACTCCTGCATTCCAAGTCACCAGATCTAAAAATCACACTTGTCGGCTAAATTAAACAGGCGTGTGAAAAAGCGGCCAAAAGCTCCTCGCAATTTGCTGGAACACGAGCAAGCCCTTTTTTAGGAAGTGAGAACTTTGAGGCAGAGGTGTTTACTTTGTTATAGCCAATTGGGAGGACATACAAAGTGTTAGAACTGGTAAACATACAGATTTAATGGGATTCAGAGACTGTTCATTATGTTACGATTTTTACAGTCATTCTGTGATTTTTCATTTTACAGTAGCCTATTTGTTTTGCTATTTTTTCTATTTTCTTATCAATGAATTGTAAATATAATTCCAAGTAGTAAGTATGATATGTTGAATTTTGCAAAGTCCAAATTTGAACAAAATCCGTTCACAAATAACCTATTAATACAGAAAAATGTCAGTGTAGGGTTATAAGTGCCTCTAAGTGTATTCTTGTCAGCTGTTACTTTAAAGAATACATAGAAGAGCCCCGGATGTCTCCCTTCACCATTGCCCTTTGAACTTTACAGTGTTAGTTAAAAAAAATAAAAATTTAATGTATGAAAACATTTAATTGACAAGGCAATGGTGACTATCAAAGTTCTAGACATCTACTTCATAAACTTCTATTAGAAGAATTGTAAATTCAAATACATTTACATGTATATCTTTTCATTGTAATCAAGACAATTTACATCTGTAATCATTTTAAAGGTTCATGGTGGCACAACAAACAAAGATATCATTAAGAAAGTGAGAGATGCTGAACAAATAGCCAAGAGGAACAAAGAAAACTATGGGAACCATGTGTACACTGTTTTATTCTTTGATGAAGCAAACACAACTGAAGCTATTGGACTTATTAAAGAAATAATGTGTGACAAAAGTATGGAAGGAAAAAAACTGAAATTATGTGAAAACCTGAAAATGGTGGCAGCTTGTAACCCATATAGAACGTAAGATATTTATTTTAAAGTTGGCATTCTTCTCTTTTATTTTTTGCTCAAAGTAACTTTAAAATATATGTATATATGTAACTTTGCAGACAAAATAATATAGATATTTTTACTGTTAAAATATGAATTGAAATATTTCATGATGTTCATCAGTTGCTATTAATTTTAATTGATGAAAATGTGGATAATATAACTCGGTAATGTCAAAGTACATGTACCTTAATATGGATATAAGATAACTATGAATTTTAGTACATATGACATAATTTTGTCCCATTTTATTTTGCTTTTAGACATTCAGAAGAGCTAATAAAAAAGTTAGAGCAGGCAGGACTTGGTTACCATGTAGATGCTGATGAAACAACAGACAGACTGGGGCGGGTACCAATGAGACGTCTTGTGTACAGGGTCCAGCCTCTACCACAAAGTTTACTGCCTCTAGTATGGGACTTTGGTCAGCTGAACACACAAGTGGAAGATCTATATATCAGGCAGATGGTCAGAAGATATGTAAGTTGATGTTTGATTACTTAACAATTACTTTTTAGCTCACCTGTCACAAAGTGACATGGTGAGCTTTTGTGATCGCTTTTCGTCCGACGTCCATAAACTTTTACTTTAAACAACATCTCCACATAAACCGCTGAGCCAATTTCATTCAAACTTCACAGGAATGTTCTTTTGGTGATCATCTTTAAAAATTATTCAAAGAATTTATTTCCATGCAGTACTCTGGTTGCCATGGCAACCAAAAAAAACCAACTTCTTTTGACAAACTCAAAGAGCTTTCAAGAGCTTAGATATTAAGCATGAAACATCTTCTGGTGAATTTCTACAAAGTTTGTACAAATAAAAGCCCTGGGGTAAAAATTGGCCCCGCCCCGGGGGTACTGGTTTTCCTTATATGTCTATTGTAAAAACTTTAAAAATCTTCTTTTAAATAACCCATAGAGCTAGAGCTTAGATATTAAATATGAAACATCTTCTAGTGAGTGTCTACCAAATTAATTCAAATAAAAGCCCCAGGGTTAAATTAGCCCCAGGGGTCTGATTTTCCTTACATGTCTATAATAAAAACTTCAAAAAGCTTCTTTAAAAAAACCCAAAGAGCAAGAGCTTAGATATTAAGCATGAAACATCTTCAAATGGGTGTCTACAAAGTTTGTTCAAATAAAAGCCCTAGGGTCAAAATTAGCCCCGCCCCAGGGGGTCATTGATTTTCCTTATATATATATATATATATAGTTAAAACTAAAGACTCTTCTTGTGAAAATCCAAAAGAGCTAGAGCTTAGATATTTTGCATAAAACATCTTCTAGTTGATGTCTACCATGTTGTTCAAATGAAAGCCCTAGGGTCAAAATTGGCGGGCTCCAGGGGTCATTGAATGATTTTCCTTATATGTTCTGTAAATCCTGTATTTTTTCGCAATGTTTTGATTTTCACTTATTATTTCTTCTGCGGTCAAAGGGGCTCCACTTAAACCTTTTGACCTATTTCTCTGGTGAGCGATCCAGGGCCCTCTTGTATCATTTTTATAGAACTTTTAACGAGGTTTTCCAACAGAAAATCTTGTTACTAGGTTGGTGGATATCAGCAAACTTCAAGGTGTCTGGAGGTTAATACCATATATCTTGAAGAATTTTTATCCAAATATTCTCAGCTTATCTTTATCAAGTGCCCTGAACTTTATTGACTGGACTTTTTGATTCAGTCATTATTGGTATGAAAGCTGGTTTTCAGGTAATTTCCATAACTTATTTGCACATTACAATTTCTAAGTTAAATCTAGCAACATAACAATGGTATTTGATAAGTTTTTCTTGGAATATTTGATAAGCTTGCAGTTGTTTAACCTTTACCCTGATAGACATGAAGTAATTAGCGTTTGTAACCTGTATAGAGCCAGGCCAGCTTGTACATCAGTGCAGTCTGACCAGGTTCTTTATTATTATCTAACCAACTTCAGAATTTTATATTTTAATGTCCTCATATGTATACTTGATAATGGACAGTTCTAGAAATTTAATTTAACAGTTCCTTTTAAGATATCCAGCAGTTTATGGGAAAAGGAAGAAATCAAAGTATTTGAGTAAGAAAATGAATGGGAATATATCTTTATTGTAGATACGTGAAGGCAAACTACCTAGTATTGGAGGTCTGATAGAAGTTGTCAGTGCAATCCTAACTTCCTCACAAGACTACATGAGGGAACAAAAGGTAAAATGATTTGAGAATAACTTTTGATAAATATCTCTATTTTAATTCAAGTACAGGTAATTGACTGTTGCTCCAAAAGAAACATAAATGTTTTCTCTTTCTTCAGTCAAGTCATTGTTAGTGTAGTAGATAACATTTTCTGGCTGGTGAAAATATGAGGAATTTTATCATGTTTCATGAAAATATAATCCATATTTCACTCAAAAGAAAAGAATATCATCTTATGGTTGATTTTAAGTTTATGCACAGCAGCCATTAGGAGACAATGTCCTTAGTGTTTCAATTAGAATTAACTTTAGAGTTATTTACAACTATCTTGCAGGATGAATGTAGTTTTGTGTCACTTCGAGATGTTGACAGAGTGTTGACTGTAATGAGCTGGTTTTACCAACAGAGTCAAGAGCAGAGAACTCTGTATGACCTAATGGACGAGAAACTATATGGTGAGGAGGAATTCACGTCTGATGATGATGATGATGATGATGAGGAGGAGGAGAATGAACAGATGATTAGAGATGATGGAGGGGTAAGAATGATAAGTCTGTTACTATGGTTACCATATAAAAGATATGGAGACTCACAGAAGCGGACTTATGTTACATGTATAAGGTGGTGGAAATATCCTCCTAGTAAAGAGCTGTCTTGAAAATTTTTATTGCCCATAATTAGTATTCAAAGACTTAAAGTTATGGATACAGGAATTAAAGGCAGGTTAAAAAGACTTGAATGTTTACTTGAATTTTAAATACATCTATCATTAGCATGTTCTGTACATCCTGTTTAGTTGTTCTGTTCAGATAACATGAAATAACAGAAATTCATTACTGATAATATAACATTAAATTTGTTAGGATGTTAATATAATGTATTATTTGGTTGCTAATGTATTGTTAAGATATTATTGTGGCTTTTCTGAAGGCCTACAATAAATTAATTGTTTTACAGGGCGACAGAGTTGATGATATTACCCGTTCTCTTATACTAGCACTTGGTGTATGCTATCATGCCTGTCTGAAAACTAGGCCGCAGTATCGTGCACACATTGCACCAAGATTCCGTGCACCTTGTCATCTTCCAGGTGGTGCGGATCAAATACAGGAAGAGATTGAAAAGTATGTTGATTAAAAACATTTATTAGCTTGTTAAGTTTTGGCAATATAATATATTATTAAACTTCTTACTCAATCAGTTATTTGTTAATCATTAATGTTTAAATCAATGAGTAGAGTAAGATAATATTGCATGAATACTGTTCTTTTACATGACCATCCAATTTAATTTCATAAATTGGACACTTCCTATATTTGACACTGCAGTATCCCAATATATCCTATATTGGATAGTTGAATATACATGACCTTTTAAATATATAATGGTAAGATGGAGAAAACAGTGTCTGAAGTGATGTTGGTACTAAACCTTGAAAGTGTCTTGCAAAAGCTAAATGTAAAGAGGGGAAAAAAAGAATGAGTATGTGTCTCCCGAACATAATTTAAATATAGTTTATATATTAAGGTTATTTAACATTGTTCTGTACAATATCTGATATATTTGTGCTGGTAAACATTGATCTGTACAATATCTGATATGTATGTATTTGTATCATTGCTCAGTACAATATCTGATATATTTGTATCATTGATATGTACAAAATCTGATGTACATGTATTTGTATTATTGATCTGTACAATATCTGATAAAATTGTATCATTGATCTGTACAATATCTGATATATTTGTATCATTAATCTGTACAATGTCTGATATAATTCAGTCTGTGCGAAAGTCCGTCAGTCCTCGGTCCTGGCTGAATAAAAATCATGCGGTCCGAGAAAAATTCCTTTCCGTCAGTCCTCGTGTCCGAATAAAATTTCAAAAAGTTAAAAATATCAATAACCTGATTGATAACAAGTTCCCGGTGATGCAAAGAATTTATTAAAGAAGATATTGACCAACCTTAGATCTCTATTTTGAACATGTCAAATAAATACCAGTCAACTCTGTCCTTCAAAAAGTTTCATCAACAACGGTAAATTTTTGCCGTAAATTACAGATTTTGAAAATTTTGTTTTATGATGCCTGTTTTGAAATAGCTGATGAGTAACAATCTTAAAAAATAATCAAAAAATATTTAATCTAATATGATCAAAATCAAACAACAAGTAGAATTGTGAATGTTTCTGCAGGAAACGGACAAAATTTCAATTGTCACATATTTTCCCGATGCCGCTTTTATAATTAAAAAAATCGTTACTACAAGGAAACTTTGTTTTGTTAAAATGTGTGTAATAACACTTAAATGTAGTTTAAGAATTAATATTACTAAAGATATTGTTCAATTTAGTTGAGATGGAAGTATTTACCAGTATGTGTTTGTCACATACAATGAATATTTTCTTATGGGAGGGGGTTGTGTGGAGTGATTCTGGAAGGAAACAGCATAATGGTCTGATGACGTAGGGATTTTGAAATTATATTTCAAATCTTTTCAATCAATTTTATGGTACAGTGTTTTCCATTTGGGACATACTACCATTTTCCTGAATAAGCTTTTTCTCTGTTCAAACTCCAACTCTCCAACCCCTAGCTTACTCTGCTAATATACATCATATTTGTCAACTGCATAAGTGCAGCAAAGATGGCTTAACATATTCAACGTGCTCTGTGCTCCTACTTTTCTGTGCTTGGGAGTCCAAGGACTCCTACTTTGAAAATCCTAGTGAGAACACTGCTTTAGTTATTTCAATTGGTCAGCATCTTATGTTTCTATATTGATGGTCACACTAATTTAAAGAAAGACAATCATTTTTACATTCAACCGAGTTTTTATAAAATAATGCTTGAAATGTCTGGGCCGGAAAAATATCATCCGGGCCGGAAATAAACCTAAGGGTCTCAGTCCTTGTGGCCTGAAAAAAAAAATGACTTTCACATAGACTGATAATTGTATCATGAATATGTACAATGTCTGATGTAATTGTATCATTGATCTGTATATCTGATATTTGTATCATTGATCTGTACAATATCTGATATATTTGTACTGGTAAACGGCTTATCTGTACAATATATGATATATTTGTACTAGTTATCAGCTTACCTGTACAATATATGATATATTTGTATTGGTAAACAGCTTATATGTACCATATATGATATATTTGTACTGGTAAACAGCTTATCTGTACAATATATGATATATTTGTACTGGTAAACTGATATATTTGTACAGGTAAATAGCTTATCTGTATAATATATGATATATTTGTGCTGGTAAACAGCTTATCTGTACAATATATGATATATGTGTACTGGTAAACAGCTTATTTGTACAATATCTGATATATTTGTACTGGTAAACAGCTTATCTGTACAATATATGATATACATATGTATTTGTATTGTAAACAGCTCATATGTACAATATCTGATATATTTGTGCTGTTAAACCTCTTATCTGTACAATATCTTATATATATTTGTACTGGTACACAGCTTATCTGTGCAATATCTAATATACATGTATATTTGTATTGGTAAACAGCTTATCTGTACAATATCTGATATATCTATATTTGTAAACAGCTTATCTGTACAATATCTGATATATTTGTATTGGTAAACAGCTTATGCAATTATTTTTGACATGCTGAGGGGCTTCACTTCAGGTATGGCTTAATAATAACATTGTGTGTGAATCCAAGTATATTCCCTAAACTATACAATTTGAGATAACTTTGATACCTTATTGTTTGTTTCTAGGTGTCAAGAAGTTTTCTTAGACCATGTTCATCTGGAGAAGAATATAGCACGTAACATGGCACTGAGAGAGAATGTTTTCATGATGGTTGTATGTATAGAACTACGTATCCCATTGTTCCTTGTTGGTAAACCTGGAAGTTCTAAATCCCTCTCCAAAACCATTGTATCTGATGCTATGCAGGGAAATGCTGCAAGAAAAGAGCTTTTTAGAGAATTGAAACAGGTAATTAATTTCTTTGTAGATTTTCTTCCACTAATATCTAAACTCTGTCAGTAGACCTCTGCTGATTGAGAAAAATTTTTGATAAGGAAAACTTGTACACTGTAGGTCTATTTCATAATCAGAAAAAGTATGGAATGAATTCTCAAACGTAAAATTTTAATGTAGGTAATAAGAGTTAAAATGAAGGTATGTTTACCCTCTCCTCTTTATCTTAGTGTTTGATGTGTTATTCTAAGTAATTTTATTTTTCAGGCCCAGATGGTGTCATTCCAGTGTAGTCCCCTGGCCACACCAGATGGTATAGTTGGTACATTTAGACAATGTGCACAGTTCCAGAAAGACAAAGATTTGGATACATTTGTCTCTATTGTTGTCCTTGATGAAGTAGGATTGGCTGAAGACAGTCCAAGAATGCCACTGAAGGTAATATTCAGTATAAGATTTGGCTTGGCTTCATTGCAAAGTGCACTATTCTTGTAAAGGTCTAATTACATACATTAATACTGTACATAGTTACATAGTTATTTGTTAATATGAAGTAAATTTATGCTCCAATGAAAACTGTATGACAATGTGTTAGATACTAATTTGTTTTACATTTGTATAATTTAATCCTTGTCTATAAAAGAAACCCAGGTCAAGACACAAATTTTGATATACCGGGTAAGTTGGTATTGTCTTATATACATTGTACAAATATTTGTACATAAACTTTTATCTTATTTAAATCACTTTACTTTTGCTTAGGTTTCAGCTTTTAGAATGTGTACACTTTCTTTTCAGACCCTTCATCCTCTTTTAGAAGATGGTTGCCAAGGTGATGAAAAACCAGAAAAATATAAAAAGGTTTGAATACTGCCTTATGTCATTATGCCATTATGCCTTATGTATTATAACATTAATTTTATTTGGTCTGTGATTCAGTTTGTAAAATATATTAAAACAGTGAGTTACATATGAGGTATGATCAAAAAGTTCTCGGCCCAATATACTTCTAGCCATTTTATTATCAACCACATAAAAACATGAGGCACAGTAAAGCAAAGATTCCAAATTGCCTCAATAGTTCTGTAACTCTAAAAATATTAAACATACACCTTAAACTTACTAAAATACATACACAGCCAACAGGAAGTTACGAGGATTTAAAAGTTCTTGGCCTGATGTACTTCTGATAGTCAGAGAACCCAACTAATGCTCTTACTTTTCAATATAATCATCCTCTACATCAATGCACTGTGCCCAGCTGTGCTTTACCGAAAGTACATCAGGCCAAGAACTTGATCAATCCTCGTAACTTCCTGTTGGCTGTGTATGTATTTTAGTAAGTTTAAGGTGTATGTTTAATATTTTTAGAGTAACAACTTACAGAACTATTGAGGCAATTTGGAATCTTTGCTTTACTGTGCCTCATGTTTTTATGTGGTTAATAATAAAAACCAAGTGTAAATTTTTTGAAAACAATAGATTGTTAAGATTTTTCTTCATTGATGGTCTTACCATTATTTAATCTTTATACCAGTGACTCATTTTACAAACTTATTATGAAAGTATTTCATTATACGTAAGTTAGTTGACAGTCTCTTTTGTTATATAACAGGTGGCATTTATTGGTATATCAAACTGGGCGTTGGATCCTGCCAAGATGAACAGAGGAATTCTAGTACAGAGAGAAGTACCTGATCAAGAAGAACTCATAAACAGTGCCATGTATGTCAATTTTAGCTCGACTTTTTATTGAAAAAAAAAATAGAGGTATTGTTACAGTCTTGTCATTGTTGCCAATGCCGTTGACGTTGTTGTCAGTAAACTTGTACCTTGATCATAACATTTTAAGTTCTTGGTGTTTTGTCTTCCTACTTGGCCACAACAACCATTGGGACAAGACCTTTCAGTAGACCGGATTACGTACCTTGACCTTCATTCATAATGACCTTGACTTTCAAGTTCAAATGTCTAAATTATGCTTGCTTTTTGCTATTAGTGACTTTTGAATGGATTGTCTTCAAACTTGGATAAACCTTCAAGTTATCTAGACAGACCTAGACCTTTACTTTATAAATGACATTGATCTTGAAGATCAAATTATTGAAATTTTCATTTTTTTGCTGTAACTGACTATGACTTTGTTATTTAAAAATGATTTAAAGTCATATTAATACACAACATCTTTCTATTTTTATACCCCCGCACAACGAAGTTGTAAGGGGGGTATACTGGAATCAGCTTGTCCGTCCGGACGTCTGGCCTTCCGTCGGTTTTTCCTTGTTCGCCCAATAACTTAAGATTCCTTTGACCCACAATATTCAAATTTTTTGCATAGAGTTTACTTATGATTAATAGATCACCCCTATTGATTTTGAAGACACTGGGTCAAAGGTCAAGGTCACAGGGGGCTTTGAGTAAAAAAAGCTTGTCCGCTCAATTATTTAAGATTCCTTTTACCAACAGTCTTCATATTTGGCATGGAGGTTGGTCATGATAAGTAGGTGACCCCTATTGATTTTAAGGTCACTGGGTCAAAGGTCAAGGTCACATGGACTTTGACTTCATAAAGTTTGTCTGCCCAATAACTTAAGATTCCTTTGACCCACAGTCTTCATATTTGGCATGGAGGTTGATCATGACCATAAGGTGACCCCTATTGATTTTGAGGTCACTGGGTCAAAGGTCAAGGTCACAGGGACCTTGACTTAAAGCTTTCCCCTCAATTGCTTAAGAATGCCTGTCCTCAGTGTATTGATTTTGACATTTTCACATTTGAAGCATGTAGAATACATAACTTAGCAATGCTATGGCTTAGTAACCTCAGATTTGGCAGGGAGGTTGTCCA
>NW_026857081.1:0-218795 GCF_026571515.1 Ruditapes philippinarum | reverse complement strand
TCATCATCTGTGATCACCCTTCGTATGGTATATTATATATGGATTCTTTTTTTTTGCTTTAACACTGATGTAGTAAACCATTTTACATGTTCATTGTTACATTCAGTTGCCCCTGTCTGATTTATTCTTCCTGCATTGATCAATCATTTACTTTGAAACATATATGTGTTGACTTGTTAAATGTAAATTATGTGTAAAATATCTGATCTTTCTTACAATATCATACAATTATTAATATGATGATATGTATAATGTGAAATTTAATAAATTTCAGATGCTCTTTGACTGATTGATGTAAGTCAATTGTTTTACAGGTGATGGATTTGAATTGTCACTAATTTGTTTACTTCTAGTTTTTTTCTAGATGCACATCAACAGATGCAGACTTACTTCAAATATTTAACTCATTGTTAGCATGTTCGTATTGATTGTTAAAAAATCCACTGTTTCAAACTCCTTTTGCATTTCCCAGGTGTTGGATAGTTTACACCCATTACATTCTAAACATAACCCCATTTGTCCATGAATACTAATTATTTTTATTTACATTTTCATTACAGGTGTTTTTTCCTACAAAGCCCTGTTATATTACTCTTTTATGTATGCTTGTACATGTTTTTCTAATAATTTTACACTTTAAGTTTTAATTGTTTTATTATAATGTCTTTTGATCATTCAACATGCCTTTTAAACTTACACATTTTACTATTTACAAGTTCCTGTTATTAACTACTCTAACAATAATCTTCCAGGATAAATATTTTTTTATAGTGTCAAATACTGAGAATAGTCGAGCACGCTGTCTACTGACAGCTCTTGTTGACTTCGCAAGCTGTGTACAGTTACATTTCATTTTGTGTCCGTATTTTTATATTGTATTCAATTATTCGCTTGTTTCTTTAAGGAATTGGAAGCATAGGAACTCTGGAACAGGACCGCATATTGCGGCGCATAAATCCGAATCCGTACCAGCTTTACATATTGTTTGTCCGACCTTTGAATATCTTTTCATATTATGCGAGCAGGTGGTCTTTAATTATCTAATCTCAATTTAATATAATCTGCTAATTTAATAATCAGTCAAATTTACGGTATATTGAAAAATGAAAAGGAGTGACATCCGCCATTTACCGCAACGTTCGGCGTAAGTTATCCCCCTTGATATGCTTGATTTTTGTTTTAATTTTTCTAGTAATGAATACCAGATGAGTGCCTAAAATATTTATCTATGGATCATGTTTTAATATTCCTTTTTTCAGTTAGGCAAAATCAGTCGGACCATATTACTAAAGTGTCTGTTTTCTCCATTTTAACAAATCAATACACGAATACGCCCGTTATAATGCCACCTATACATGTCAGCACGTGTAAACAATAAACCGTTAACGTTATATCCGGACGATACCTGATAGTTGACAAAAATAACGGGAACAAAATTCTGAAAAAATAGTAATCAATTGTAGCCAAAGGGGAAAAACTCATGCCGAAAACGTTGCGGCAAATGGCGGATGTCACTCCTTGTCTTTTTTTATAATACCGTAAAATTTGACCAGTTTTAAAAGAGACAGATTGGGTTCAATTGATGATATATTTTTTGAGTCTATACACTCGCATAATACTAAAAGATATTTAGATGTAGCAGAAACGTTTTAAAAAACCGTAATACGATCGAAAATATACGCCGCAATCTGCGGTCCCGTTCTCGAGTTTCTATGATTGGAAGAATGAAAATGTTCCCCGGAAGATTTTATACAGAAGTATGTTTTATATCAGATAAATACACAGACAAACGTACTCTGTGATGATATTTTGACATCTCTTTTAACAATGAACCGTGTTATCTTTTCTAACAAAGCATATCCCACCGTCAAAAAGACTCTTCTTCTAGGTCACAGGAGCAAAAAATAGAAAAATCTTGATAACACTCTAGTGCCTTCTGTTTTGGTAAAAATATCTTGGAAATTGGTCTCTAAGTTTGTTTTGATGATTTCTAAGTAGAGTACGAATATGGGTCACCTGGGATCGAAAACTAGGTCACTCCCCCCAAATATTGAAAAACTTTGTTAACACTCTTATAGTCACATTTTTTACTCAATTGAATTAAAACTTGGTCAGAGCGCTTGTCTAGTTAATTGCTTGGAGGAGTTTGATGGGTCAGGTGAGCGATCTAGGGCCATCTTGGCCCTCTTGTTATCATTTTAATGTTCCAAATTATAATATATTGGTGCCAGCTTTCAACAAAGGAATGTTATACATTGTCAATTCATGCAATGTCAAAGTAGATTATGATATATGGAAACTCTCATTTCAATGTAACGAACTATAATTATATCACACATCAATACAATAACGAAAACAAGATATAGAAAAACGCAATCCTTTTAAAATTAGGTATCGACGAAACTGGTGCTGGGGCTTATGGGATTTTGCACTTATCGATGATCCCTCATGTCTATACTTTAACATTTCATAGAAATAAACCTGTATTTTAAGATTTAACTAACTCATAACCTTGTACTAACCTAATTATAGGTGTGATAATTGTCCATTGTTTTCTCGTTTAACACACACGCATTTTTTAATTGGGGACAATATCCCGCTTTTCACGGATGGCACTAACGTGTCACATTGAAGGTTCCATGATAACCGCCGTATAAACACATCTGCGAATGTTTCTAAATTCAAAATCTTACCAATTCATGTGTAAATGTTGAATACTGTTTAAGCCGGTGCTAGGGGGCGTTAACTGACAGTTCCGTTTATGAACAGGCTCAATCATACCGAGCCTGCAACATTTTCAAGTTTGCCGTGTTGGGTTTTCTGTCGAAATTCTTATTTCTCTATTTTGTTAACAATCATAATGTTCGAACCGATATGGCAAGTAATGCGTCCACGTGCCGTTAAACTCAACAATCAACAATTTAAAATTTAACAACATATGACCGTGTGCTGTAACATTCTACTGTTGAGAAAAAAGCAATCAATGAATCAAGTTTTATTAAGCAATCGGCATAAATATGCGTTTGGCCATTCACAAATAAATAATTACAAAACATGGCCAAAATAACACATCAATGGACATTAATAATTCAAATAGGTCAACGTAACGCATAAACATAAAAATACAAAGTAAATAAATCAACAAAAAAGCATTGTTTGTCTGTACCAATTCATTTCGTTCAATAGCTAGTGTTCTTACTTTAATTGCATTAAACTTTTCCCTCATATAGACGTGTTTTGAAGGTTTTTTGCCCCCTCCCCTCCTCCTTTTTGAGCCCTCAAACAGTGAAAAAATGCCCTATTTAGGCCCCAAACACTGTTATTTCGTTTGAGAAATGTTGTTAAAAAAGTGACCAATTTTTCGCCCCCAATCAAAATGATACATCAGAGGGTTGCCAGAAGGGGGATGTGCCCCCTTCTGTTTAGGGGCGGTAGAAAATCGCCAAGAAAATTTTGGGCATGTGACAGGCTAAAAATGGCCTCCGTTCGATCTTAAGGTGACGTGTAACCAACGCTGAAAAGCCATTTTACTATATCTCATTGCATTGAGAAATTGTAGCACTTTGAAATCAGTTTTGATGGGGAAAAAACAATGCTAAATAGTGATTTTTCGCAATTTTGAGACGTCCCCCGTTGCCATAGTAACAGGAAATTTAAGATTGAGCATGTTGTTACAGAGGTTATGGTTCAGTCAAATTTCATCGGTATTGAAGCATTTTTCATAGTTTAATAGCAGTTGGAAATTGTACAGGAGGTTTTTCAATGAAAACGGCCATTTTCACAAAATGCTCATGGGGTTAAAGGTTAAATAGTTTTGTTTTAATTATTTACCACTGTAACAAATTTATTAAGTGAAGGCTAAGATGTATACTATTTTGGAAATAATTCTTTTCTGGTATTATTATATCTTGGACAAATCAATAACAAAGATATTCAGATTCAATCTGTTTCTGATCTCAAAATAAACACAATCTTTCATTTCTCTCTATATTATTAAAATTGCTAGATTTTTAGAAGACAAATGGCTAGTCAACTTCGTTTAAGAAATATCATTATTTAACACTATTATTTAGATAATGGTCAAATTCTAACACATTTTTACATTTTGCATGATATTCTAATTTGCGCTAAGTATTCCATTCTTACATATTGGTCACGCAATCGTCTTAATATTATAGGAAAATAATTCATTTCAGGTTTAAGATTATTTAATTAACACCCAATTATTAACATTTAACTGTGAACGTGTACATTGATGTAGAAAAATGTCACACAAAATAGAATTATTATTATTGTACTTAAAGATCAAATTTAACGAGGTCAAATTTTACGCTTTGTTAGTCCCCTACCGGTTTAACCGGAGGGGACTTTAGGTTAACCCTCTGTCCGTCCGTCTGTCTGTCCGTCTGTCTGTCAGTCCGTCCGTCCACAAAACTGGATCCCGCGATAACGCAAGAGGTACTGAAAATATTTTTTATGAAACTTGATATATTGATAGATGGCAGTATGGAGATTATGCACGTCTTTTTTTTTTTCTTCCAATGTTGAAAATTCTGGTTGCTATGGCAACAAAAAGTCTGAAAATATGGCAAATTTAATACATAAACTGGATCCAGTGATAACTCAAAAAGTACTAAAAATATTTTTATGAAACTTGAAATATGGGTAGATGGCAGTCTGGAGATTATGCACATCTTTTTTTTTCTTCCTATGTTGAAAATTCTGGTTGCTATGGCAACAAATAGCCTGAATTTCAAGATTTCTGATTTAAATTTTTCAGCTTTTTCACTATAAGTTCTTCATTTCTTAAGGTGTTTACTTTAAATATAAGTTTCTAGTCATCAACCACATCATATGTGACAAGATTTACAACTCTAACACAAAAATTATCAGTATTACCTCCCTTGAACTTTATGAAAAAAAAATTTGTCTTTTTTAAATAACTTCTTTATTTCCTAATGTTTCCACTTCAAACTTCATATATATGTTTCTTATTATCACTCAACATTTTTGAGAAGGTTAAATACTCTAGCAAGACTATTTCCAGAATTATCTCCCCCTTGAACTTAGATTTTTTTCGAGAAATTGGTATTTTTCACTCCAACTTCTATAACGTTCTAACCGGTAGGGGACTTATGGATTGCTGGCAATACTATGATAATTGCTTGTTTTATTTGAAAATATGAAAGTATGTATTATAAAAAGAAGATTAAAATAATTTGCAAAGTTATAACCCTCTGCTCTATGTCATATATCACCAGGTAAATGTTTGCATAACGCACCGTTTAGTTAAAACTTGTTTCGATTACTTCCCTTTGCTTGTGACGTCAGAGATGTACCTTCGAAACGCCGCCATATTGAAACGCTATATGGGGGCAGGGGACCTAAAAATGAAAAATTTTGTATTTCAGTGTGACCAGAAACACAATTCCAAATATTTCAAAATCTGTTTCACAGGCAGATAACCAGTTGCACAGCATTATTCAATGATATATGACATACATTGAAGAAAATAATAGTTTGCATGCATTGCTTCTTCAAAAAATGACTGACAGCAATTTATATTTACCCCCACCCAGCCAAAATCACACCTAAAATATACCAATATGGGCAATCTTCATGAAGGTGCAGCATACTCCAGAATCCGCCCGATTCCTTTAAAAATATCAGTAACACGCAGTGCAAGCTATGGCATTTTCAGAAATGACAAATAAAGTGTCTGTCATAAGTTTAGATTTTTCACAAAATTTATCTGAAATTTCTTACTTGTTTGGCGCCAACTGTCAAAGCTTGATTTTTAACTTTTTCACCTCCATTCGGAGAGTCAGAAATACATACAAAGCTACCAAAATGCTTAGTTTCGGGTAAAAACCCAAAAATACTTCTCATTTCCTACACACAAACAAGAAAGAATGACAATGACAGAGAAATATCAGAAGTTATCAGTACCTTCAAAACACCATGTCTGAGTTATTTAAAAATTTGACCGGGGCCATCATTCGAATATGTCCCCTGCCCCCTATATATTGAACTTTCTCAGATAACTTATACCGAATAAAAAACAATATCATAGATTTTTCTGACGACTCTGAGATTTATGATGAAGAGGTCAATGAAAATAAGACCTTATATGTATGAGCCAAGAGCTGTAAGCCAGGAGGACCAAAGTAAGACAGTTCTGATGCTTCTTTGATTAATTTTAATCTTACCAGCTCTGTTGAATAGTTTGATTTTTGCGATTCACATATATCTATCCGTTAAAGCACGAAATTGTCCGACCCCCGGGTTTGATCCTGGGTAACACCCTTCGGATTTTTCAGAGACACTTTCAGTGTTTCCCACCTACCGAGAGGTGTTTGTAAGAAATCCAGGTAATCCTCGCATGTATCAGTGCTATACACAGGGCATATGAAAAATCCAAAGGGATTATTCAATAAAAGCTGGGGACTGATTCCGGGATATACTTGTATCTCATAGCTGTCTCTGAAGTCTAGTCATGTCTACGTCCCCCTGAAGGGGTTTGCCATTAATGGAAGACAGATAGATATTTAAAATGTAATGATGAGGTAAAACTTATTGAAATACAACAGACCATCTGTTTGAAGCACTTTTGCCGGAATAATAATTGATCATTATTTTGTTTTCAGGTTATATAGATACCTGGCCTACAGGCGATTTACAAGATGGGTGTATGGGTTACTGCCATGAAAGTGTGGACGTGTCATTCCTGCATGTGCAGTCAACGCCATTAGGGAACAGTTTCCTTAAGAGGAGTACAGTGGCTTCCGTTACCCCCAGTAGTTGTGTTGGGATTCAAATGTTCTGTATATTATCATAAATAAATCATTCTTAGTATTTTTGTATTTGTTTGAATTTTAATCACGCAGGTTATATCCACAGTTATGATTTTAGTCTTATTCTGGTCTATAAATGCTTTGAGGCACAAAAATGGTTTATTTTTAATTGAGCACACTTATGGCCCAAGAAGCTACAGACTTCCAAAGATCACTTAATGGTGTCATAAAATGTAGTTTTTAGTTTAACTATTTGAAGAATACGGTGCTATAGTATTCGCCTATGTGCATACTTTGGTAAGGTTTCAGTATGCAAATTGGTATCTAAAAAAAACACAATTATTCTCTTCCGATTTTATAACATTAGGCAGACATGCTTGGTTCTTGTTGCTGGGTCGTATGGGGATTGCGTTCATTGAACGCCGCCTTTCCTTGTTGATCTTGTTTATCATATATTATATGTAGAAACATAAGTTTATTAATAATTATGGTAGTCTTGAAAACAAACACAAATGGTGGTATTCAACTGTAATATTTATTTCTATACTATTCAAAAGTTCTAACGCTCATTATAATTTGGGACTACTTTAAGAAAAACGGTAAAATATTCGATTCCAAAATTTTTATTGAAATAAATTCATTCTATCCCAAAAACAAAATGCAAAAGCAAAACAAAGCAAAACAAAGCAAACCCAACAAATAAACGGAAATCGACACTTCCGTATCACAAGGGTCAGTTTCAAAAGTAACAAAGTCAATAACGTGTATATCCGCCTCTAGCAACAACTGTTGCAATACATCTACGGCGCATGGAGTTTATGTAACGTGTTATTGTCGGAACAGGGATGTTCTGCCATTCATGAAGCAACGCGTTCTCAAGGTCTTGGAGTGTTATAGGTGCAACTAGACGTTGACGTACACGACGTCCGAGTTCATCCCATAAATGCTCTATGGGTGAAAGATCCGGAGAACATGCAGGCCACGGTAACACGTTTATATTGTTTTGATGCAAATGTTGCGTTGTGATTCGTGCCGTGTTGGGTCTTGCGTTATCTTGTTGGAAAATGACGCCATTGTGTTGATTTATAAATGGTATGACAACGGGATTTAAGACATTGTTTATGTAACTTTTAGCATTCATGTTCCCACGAATGAAAACGAGATCCAATTTACTCGTAGACGTTATCCCACCCCACACCATTACGCTTGCCTGAAAATGGTTGACCGGATTAACACATGCATCCGAATAACGTTCCCCATGGCGTCTGTAAACCCTAGTACGACCATCTTTGCTATGTAACGTAAACCTCGATTCATCACTGAAAAGAACGTTTGCCCACTGTTGTCTGGTCCACCGACGATGAAGTGTGCACCAGTTCAGCCTTGCAGCTCGATGACGTGGTGTCAAGACGCAGCCAACGTACTGACGTCTTGCCCTAATACCACGTTCACGTAAACGGTTTCTCACAGTCTGACCAGATATCGGTCTCCCATGTATTCCGATGGTAACGGCAGCGATGCGCTCTGCAGGTCTTGTGCGATTCCGCATCTGGAATGTTTCTAGTCTATTATCTTGTGCAAGTGTAGTTACTCGCCGTCTTGGTGCTCTTCCGCAATCGGCAACAGAACCTGCAATAAGAATAGAGAAAGTAACTTTAGATACCCAGTAGGGTTTCCATCAATTGTTTCGATAGTTAGCGTGTTGTTTCTGTGATAAAATTACATTAATACTGACAAAACCACAAAAATAAAAAGGATAAATAAAAAATAAAAGAAAGTACCTGTAGCTTGAAACTTTCTTTCTCCGTATTGTACTCTCAGCACATCTTATTTGCCTCGCTACATTGCTTACGCGCGCTCCGGCTTGTAACATCCCAATCGCACGCCCTCTTTTTTCAATGCTTAATCTTGGCATAATTACGGAATCATTCAATAAAATGGCTGTTATGACTACATGTGTGTATACGCTAAGAAGTGTTTTGTTCGAAATTTATTGATTGAAAATTCACGTGAAGCGATTATGCACGAGAAAAGCGATTTTCACTGACCAAGCTTGTGTGCTCTCAAGCATGAAGCTATTATCAAAACGTGCATGTAGACAATAACTACATTTGATAATATACGTGTGGTGAATATTTCATATGTGTACATTTCTTCGTTTTGAAGTAAAGTCCATTTTTAGACGAGCGTTAGAACTTTTGATTAGTATATATACATTTATCAATGAAATTCACCAGCTGCACAATTTACATTTATATATTCAGTTCACTGTACAATACAAGAAAATCCTATTTGTGCCAGGGTCTGTTCAGTTAAAGTTACATTTAATAAAATTCAAAAAAACAGAAATAGCGACATTTCATTAATAAACTGGGTTTCATATCGACTCCAGATCTTATTTTTGGTGTCCAGACAACCAAAATGAGTTTTATAAGCATAAAAATGGACAACCTCATTGTGGCGAATTCGGAAGTTCAATATCTGTTTGCATGAGAAACTCCGCCTTCAGATCATCCGTACATCAATATTAAATCAACAAACATGACTATATGTAGCAGTTCTAATTTAACGGTATATTTCCGCATTGTAACGGATGTTTTCATACAAATTCAATCTGTTTTATGAGATGATTACATTTTACTGAACCTCGGGCCTAATGCACCGTGAAGTTAAACGGTTAAAATGTGTTTGCACAAGAAAATCTCACATTTGAGCTGCTATAACACTGTGACGTAGCGCATACACAAGCTGATTATAATCTTCATTTGCATGTTAAAATTCGTATACGAACTTTAGTGTTACCGTGGGGTTTTCCGTTTAAAATCCTAATTTATGAACAATATTTGATGATATTTACAACAATACTGTTAAACTGGTTAATGATACTGTAAAATGCTTGATTTTTAGGTCGACGGCAAAATATTTTTACATATTTATTTAATGTAACTTTAAAGGCACATAATGCTTCAGAAATCAATATTTTTATGCCCCCGGGCATATAGTAATTGAACCGTCCGTCCGTCCGTCTGTCCGTTCGAGGTTAACCTAGAACGGCAAGTTGGATTTTTCTTAAGTTCTACCTGTACCAATGGCTTCTAAGTTTACACACTTACTAATCAATACAAAGTTCATGATCTGGGCAAGTTTCATAACTCTGGCTTTCATATTTACCAAGTTATTGCCCTTTTCAGCACTTAGAAAATGAATAATGGTTAACCTAAAACGGCAAGTTGGAAATATCTTAAGTTCAAAGCACGTGATATTGCCAAGTTATATAACTGTGTCATCCATATTTCCCAGTTATTTCCCTTTTTTTACTTTGAAAATAGGGCCTTGTCTGGTAAACCTATTTCGGCAAGTTGGATTTATCTTAAATTTCTCCTAATTGCTTAATTTCTTTACTGATATCTTTCATATTTAGTAGGTGGATACCTTTGATGGTCCTCTAATTTTTTTTTTGGAGTAAGCGGTCTCTAGGGTCAAGGTCCAGGTCACTGGTTTAAAAAATAAATATAAACCTTTTTGCTCATACGGCCTTTATTTTTTAGTTGATGTCTTAGTTTAATACAAACACCTCCTTCTTTGGGTGTAGTATGGGGTCATTTGGGTCAAGGTCAATGTTACCAATGTCAAGGTCACCAATGTTAGAAATAGATTTTTACATTTTTACAGGTGTATTGACCTTATTCTATAGACAGATGTTATTTATAATTGATAGAAACATAAACTTTGATGGAGTTAGTGGTCAGTTGGGTCAAGGTCACCAGTGCTAAAAATAGATTTTTACACATTTGCTCATACAGCCTTTATTAAGTGACAGATATATTTTATATTTGGTAGGAAGATAACTTGCATGGTATTCTTCCTTTTGATTGGGGTAGAGATCAGTGGGTCAAGGTCAATTGTGCTAAAAATAGATTTTTACACTTTTGCCCATACAGCTTTTATTTATTGACAGTTGTATTTCATATTTGGTAGGAAGATAACTTGCATGGTATTCTTCCTTTGGATGGAGTAAGGGGTCAGTTGGGTCAAGGTCACAAGTGCTAAAAATAGATTGTTACACTTTTGCCCATACAACCTTTATTTATTGACAGATGTATTTCATATTTGGTAGGAAGATAACTTACATGGTATTCTTCTTTTTGATAGAGTTAGGGGTCGGTTTGGTCAAGGTCACCAGTGCTCAAAATAGATTTATACACTTTTGCCCATACAGCCTTTATTTAATGACAGATGTATTTCATATTCGGTAGAAAGATAAGTTGCATGAAGTTGAATATTTTTCAACTTCACAAGTCAGAGCAATGACTTTGCAACTTATATTTTTCACAATTACAAAATGCCATGACTTTGTCAAGCTATAAAACTTGTGTTTACAATTTTTTGGCGATTTTTCTGTCCATAACTGAGTGAATGGGTAAACATTTTTTTGAAGTATTGCTACTGACAAGAATCTGAGCCGGGGGCATTTGTGTTTAACAAACACGTTCTTGTTTTTTATTCTTTAGATATGTCAAACGTGTGTTAAATTGTGCAAAATATAGTCAATGCAAATGGCAAATGAACATTACAGTCTAACTTGCCCATGCGACCACGTGTATTAAGCGACTTTTGTCTTAAACGACCACTTTAAATTCCCCCCGATCATTTTCTCTCTATATCTTTAATGTATTAAGCGACTTTTGCTCAACGCGACCAGCGACCGCTAATTAGACACCTAATTGACATCAATCTTTTCATTAAACGACCACTTTTACCTGTCAAGTAATTGTGTTTTTAGAGAACGCCACCTCGTTATGTCACAAGTGTCAACAATCAAAACACAACAATAAATGTGTGAAAAGCTATTTCCCATACCTTTTTAGCGTATGCAAATGAAGTTAAGTATACGCGTGACGTGTATTATCCAATAATATCGGATAAACAATGCAACGCTCCGCCCATACCGAGATGGTGTATACGCTTCGCTTGTTGACATTTAGACTGCATTGAATTGACCTTGAACTTGATCAGCCATTTAATTAATCGTAACATATAGATGTAGTTTGTTTATTTCAAATGAAAAATGCACAACAGAAAACATCTTCACTAATAGAGTTTTCGTGTTGGAGACAAGGAAAAACAACGGAGAAGTTAAAATATTCTGGAAAAATGTCAAACATGTACGTAATGGATCTTGAAACTGTTTTGTCAATAAATATCAGAAAGTTATTTTTTACATTTGCATCCATTTAGATTATCGGAGCGTACTTTTTTCAACATTTATATAAAAATGAAGTTGAAAAACAATCCCACCGAATAAAAAAGATGTCATTTATAAATTTTGACTTTTATATCATGCTGACTGTCTTAAGAGACCGTTTCATTAAGCGACCGTTTTGGGTGTTTCCCTTGCCCGGTCGCTTAATACACGTTTGACTTTGAAAAACTGAAAAATACCGAAAGAATGTTTTTTGGGAAATCAAATTGGTAAATATTCTTAGGCATAACGGGCCTTTAACAATTTGCAAACAAAAGTTTAACTCATGCACCCGAGATCATAAAAGGGGATGTGCATAGGAACAAATTACAGTCATATAAAGTTGACAGTCATGAGCTTTTGTTAGAGTTAGGAAATAATTTAGCTCGGCATGCCATTGCTATAATTTCTACTGCTTGCAGAGAAAAGCTAAACAAATATTAAATACAATACCTTAAATCAAATGACAATAAAGTGAAGTTCCCAAGATAAAACAAAATCACCAAATTATATATCAAAGACTAGTAAATTAACAAAGTCTACATGAGCTAAAAGGAAAAAATAAACTTTTTTCAGCACCAGTGACCCCTAATAAGGTATCAAAGATAAGTTTCTTACCATATGAATGTCTATAAATAACGCTTACTGAGGGAGTGTAAATGTCTATTTTTAGACCAGGTGTAAAATATGATAAACAAGATCAACAAGGAAAGGCGGCGTTCAACGAACGCAACCCCCATCCGACTTGTAAGGCTTACCATGGTCACACACAGTTTTCAATAAATAAACACAAAAAATGCTATAAACACAAACTATTTGCAAGACATAGATTTCATAGATCCCAGATTTGTGGTATGCACATATACATATATGTAATGGTGTAATACATAACCATTAAATTTAATTGATGTTTAAGTATATACAATTGTCACTGGTAAAATATTTTTTATAAATTGTGAATTATGTTATTTTCATAATCTTGGGTTGATTCTCAAGTTCTCTAAAATTTAACACACATGAATATTATTTCGTACATTTATTGAGAACCAAATCTTCCGGAACAAATGTTATGCTGTTTTTGATATATTTGGTAATGATTCCGTAGCCACTCTTAAATAACACTTCAATTATCGGTTGAACCGGCTTACATGGTTTTTCACAAGTAACTTCTTAGAAACACTTAGTCTTTTTGGTGTGCTTTGTGCCAATAGCAATGGTCTTGCTTTCATTTCCTTCCTTTCACACGCTATTCTGTAAGAAGAGTCTCTTAGTCTAAGCTCTTTGGAATGTGCCATCAAAGCAGTAGCATACCCTGAAACATAAATAGAATTGTCACCTTTATGTAACAAGAAAGATTAGTTCAACAATAAGGTACATGTAGTAGTGACTATCATCTACAAAACAATGACATTGAAATGTAGCTTTTTGTTACCTCAAGTGATTTATTTACTAGGTCATTGTGTAATTATCCATTTCTGCCACATCACTCACATGGCAACATCACAATTGGGTCCAGTGACATTTCATGATTGCCCTTTTATGCAAACCAGGTGAAGCTTAGTTATATTTTAAATTTGTCGTTTTGTTCACTACAATAGAATAACAACCCTAAAACAAAATGTTCGCACTTTACAAATAGTTTTCATTTGCATCACTTTTATCTCTAGTGAACTCTTCGTTATATCACATTCAATGGAAAGTGATTTTTAAATAAATGTATAAGCTTAAGAATATTATTTTTAAGATCAATTGTGACACAGGTTATATAACTATTTATCATTTTGGAGTCCACTTCCTGGCACTAACCAGTGACAATGAGGGGGTAAAACCCCAGTAATTTGAATAAAATCCAAAAAAGCAGACCCCTCCCACAAACCAATGCTTTTTATGAAAACTTCCCAAACTTTGCTCATTTTTTTTATTTGGACAAAGGGCCCCTTCTTTTTTGGATAAAAACGTTAGGGTCACCCTTTTGTCTTTTCACCCCCTTGTTTTTCGTTAATGGAGAAAATTTCATTTTAGTTTTAAAATAAAAAAAAGTTTTTTGATAATCCTCATTAAAAAATTTTAAAAAAAAAGAAACAAAAAAAGAAATTCATTTAAATAAAAAACAAAGCAAGAAGGAATTTTCTATAAACCCCACCCCACATAAAAACTAAGGTTCCTAAACAAAGTAAAAAAAACCGGAATAAAAATAAAAAAAATTTTTTTGAAAAATTATTACAAAAATTTTTTTTAATTACTTTCTCGGGAAACAAAAAAAATTCAACACTTAAGGAACGTTCAATACCTATAATAGATAACGGGAATCTCCCGGGTTTTCCTAGTACAGCAGCATTTGTAGTTTGTTTTCTTTTTGTCCAAGATTTAAGATAAAACCACTTGAACAAGGAACAAGAAAGAGTGATAACAATGACCATTTAGTAACGATCTGGGCATAATTGGTTTGTTTTATCATTTGTCTAGCGATTGCATTGATGCACGTAAAGAAATGTTATGCTTGATTTATATTACTCAAGTTTGGTTTGGTTTTACGGCGCACAACACAGTATTATAAACAGAACAATAGATTTTTTTTAAACTTAAGCATATTTCCTTGTGCACAAAAATAATGAAAACAATTCATTAACAATCCCAAGATTTTACATGTGCAATAATGTTGAGAGAAACAAAAAATAAAAAGACACATGGTAAATATTACATATATGTCACAAAGTAAAATTTATATTAGAGGGTGATTTAAGTCTTTGTTTCCAGATTTTTTAATCTAAATGAGAATCAGTGCTTTACACGGAGACCAAGAGCCCATAAATTTATAAAATTAATAAGTTCAGGCCGTTAAGGGGTTTTTTAATACTCTTTTTTGGAAAAGACGTCTTCATGAAGAATCTTCATTTTGATTCTCCCTAATATCTCTTTTTTATTTTAAAAACCCTGCCCTATTTCTGTAAAAATTTAAAATTTTAAAATCTTTGTTTAATTTTACAAATATTTTTTGTAACGTTTGTACAAGAAACAAGATCCTTTTACACCCGGCGACATAAAAACCTCATTGCCAAAGTCATTATTGGCAATGAATAATCCTGGTTACATTTGACTATTCCATGAAGAAACATTGATCTAAAACGTACCTACACGATATTGTCAAAATGAAATAGTTTCATGTCCAAAAACTTTTTTCCAAGAGAATTGAATTCAAAAAACCCTAAGCTTATTTAAAGTTCCGTAATCTGGTTTGGGATTTTGACAGAGACATGAACCTCATAGCCCTAAGCAATTGCTCAAAGGATTTTTGCCGAGAGACAATAGTTTTGGGAACATAATACGGTAACATTTGACTATAAAAGGACTTTATACCTTTTTAACCTACAGTTTTTTTAAAAGTGATTTAACCCTCATGTGCCAAACGTATTAATTTCAAAGGGACATTCGGGTTTAAAACGCTGAGTATGCAGGGCCCCCTTATCCCCTCATTCTGAAAAGCTATTATTGCACAATGCCCAGGAAACCCTGTTTTAAACGTATTACACAGGCCCATTAATCTAACCCGCGCGGAAAATTTAAAAACCCCAACCTTTAAAAAAGAAAAACTTCTTTTTTTAACATAATAGCAATTTCTAAAACCAAATTTTACAGAAAAATACAATATTAAGGATTTTTTTTAAATATAAAAATTTTTAAATATTCAAAATATTTGGGGAGAGTAAATTTTAAACTAAAATGAAAAATATCCCCTTAATCAATAAAATACCCTTCTAAGTTTAAAGCTTTTAGGAAAAAACCAATTAAAGAATCCTTTTTGCTTTTAAAAATTTATAGAATTAAAGAAAGGTTGGATAGAAATTTTGTTTTAATTTTAATAAAAAAAAGCTAATCTCATTGGCCCAAACATAGCAAGAATTTTAAAAAATATTTATGGGAGATCATACAGGCTAATTTTGGTTTTTCCCTTAAAATTTTAAAATCTTTTCAATGAAACACCGTGCGTTTTTACGCTTTTAAAAAAAAATCTTTTGTTGTTTTTTTATGAATTTTCATTAAAATAATTAACTATTATTAATCCAAAACCACAATTAGATAAAAAATTTGAATATTTTGTATCCCGGGGTTCTTGTGTTGAGCCTAACAGGCGTCTTTTTCCCCGGTTTAACGAGGAAAATTTGTACATGTTATAAGGTCAGGGCTGGGAATCAAAACTGGCGCGTATCCTACAAAAATGTAAACAAACGCCGCCATCTTGGAGCGAAAAAATGTATGTTTTTGTTTTATAACTCTTTTTGTTTGGAAAATGACTGAAAACAGAATATATGTATTAAACACGCTACACTATTTTCCGCTTCGTTCGTTATATATGTTGCTTGCACAACTATTTTGTAAAACAAAAGTTATAGCGAACTTGCAACTCGAAGCGGGGCAGAATTTTTATGAAAATGTGTGGATACGACGCAGTTCATATTGCTTTATCTATCGTTTTTTCCTTCTAATCAATTATATACTCGTTTTCAGAGTTCACCATAAACTTCAAAACATAATTTTGCATCATTTACTAAAATTTCATTAAAAGAGATGTTTATTTTCTAAGAAAATAATGATTTTTACGAAATGATACGACGCAGTTTGAAAAATAAAAAATGATACGAGGGCTTTTTATTTTGGCATCTTTCCGGGGAAATTTTAAATATATTTCTTTTTAGATAATCAGCCTAAAAAAAACCCCCAACTTTTGGGGTTATGCTTTCTTTTCTTTTATTTTTAAATTTAAAAGTTCTTTCCCCAATAAAACTTTTAATTTTAAATTTTACATTCGGAAGCACTTTATTTAAAACAAAAACATGTTTTTCCTTATCATTTTTATTAAATAAGTCTTTTTTTTTGGTTTTTAAATATTCCCCATTTTTTCGAAAAAAAAAAATGTAAAAATTTCTTAATTCACAACCTTTAAATTAATTTTTTCCTTTTTTTTTTAAGATGTTTTTTTGGGGTTTTTTTCAAACCACTCACCCCATCCCCTTTTTTAAGGGGGCCCCGTCCGTTTTTTAACAAATTTTAAAACCCAAAAACACGACTTTTTAAAATTAGCTTGATAGGTTTTCCACACGAAAGAATAAAAAGTCCCTGGTGGTTTTCGAATGCATAGCAGTTCAGTTCAAGTGATTTGAATTCAGTAAACATAAACAGCTCGGCCTCGGTCGGACACACTGTCTGATTTGTTTGTTTTTTTTTTCAAAAAAAATTTGTTAACGTCAGCTGTACAAATAAGCAGCTTTTTTATTAACTTCTGGCCTGAAGTTTTAAGATTATAAATATTTAAATTATTTATTAAAGAGAATAAAATTTAAATTTCTTATTTCGGTATGACTAGCAGAGAAATTTTCAATGTAAACAAGGGGTAATCCACTGTGAAGTCATTTTCTGAAAACTTTTGTTTAAGTTTTCAGGCAATTCATTATCAAATAAAAATCACACTTTAGTAATGAAGGTATGTTAAGATGTCATGTCTCTAGTCTGTTGAAATTCGATACGATAATCTGACCTAAATTTTCTGTTCAATATTGTGAAAACTTAATAATTCTTCAATACTGTTGAAAGATCATGTCTGCCTATTATATATCTGTATCAAATTTATCGGTGCATAGCGTAAAATACCTTTGCAAAACGGACACTTTTTACAAAATAATTTGTTGTTGTATCATACGTAACTCGATTTTTGAAAATTTATTTTTTTGATGGAGAAGTATGATACTTAAGTGCAAATATAGAAAATACATTCCGTAGACCTTTCCTCATCGGCGATAAAGAAACGCAATACGACAAAATCAGGGGTAAAGTTCCGCGGCGCTGAACATAAAATGACTAAAACGGAAACGCATAACCTACTTGCAAAAATATATTGCAGCTTAACCATTTATAATATAATTTAAAAAAATTTAATGTTCAGTTTCAAATAATAAAGCTCATCTGTTCTTACCGATTATAAAGAAAATGAATACAAATAAAATCGGCACGTAAAAGACATATTAAGTAATAAAGGAATTGACGGAAATTATTGCTAATTTCAAGTAACAAAGGTAGGCATGCAATTTGCGCATTCCCGATAGCGAGAGACCTTTTCAAAATTTGTAATTCTTTCTCTTTTTTTTTTTTAAAAAAGGCCATTCCTGATTAATACAGGGTCCAGAAAAGGTTACACTGGAATATTGAATTTTGTATCAAAAATAGTAATCACTTCCATTTCGAACTCACGGGAACAAGTTTATAAGCATGCTAAGGCAACACTAGAACACGTTGTCATATGGGTGTGCGATCACGTGTTTCAATGTATATTGCATTTGATACAGCTTTTCGGAATCTGTAGATGCTTATGATAAGTACTAAAATGCGACCAAAAAAGCAGCCTTAATAGAATTGTATTACATTTCCATTTTAATGAAACCAATGAGTGACCTCTGCTTTTGACTTAAGTTGTAAACAAGAAATGTTGTTGGACGTTATTACCATACCTAGCACATAATTTAAATAGTTTAACCAATATTCAGCCTGCAATGAAAATACAACTGCGTTAATACATATATCTTGTTTTCAGTCATTTCCAACAAAAAGAGTTATAAACAAAAACATACGTTTTTCGTTCCAAGATGGCGGCGTTTGTTTACATTTTGTAGGATACGACGCAGTTTTGATTCCCAGCCCTGTAAGGTTGTAATTTTTATATTTTTTTTATTTCTTAGCCTATTCATATAATAAAACAATTATTGACTAATGAGCCATTAAGTAGTCCACTACATGTATTTATATTGTCTTGTAAGAACAAATATCTTCTAAAAACAAAGATACCAAAACTGGTGACATTATTTCCCTTTGTCTTAGACCTATCGCATATTAGAAAAAGTCAGAAAAAGAATTACAATGTTCAACACAGGACTATACCACGTCATACATGTTTTTAATAATTCTAAGAACTTTCCCTTGTACACATGATCTATAAAGTTTAAACCATAATGCATTCCTGTAAATGGAATCAAAACATTTTTTAATCTATGAAACCTACATATAAACGCTTATTATGGTTAATATAGTGCTCAACTAAAGTATTTAAAGCAAAAGTAGCATCTATTGTTGAACTACCTTTTTTAAATCCAAATTGTGAATCAGATATACCCTGATTCTTATTGCGAAAATTTACAATTATATTCTGTTATTCAACAATGACGTGAAAATCTTTAAAAAAAAACTCAATAAAGTTACATCGCTGTAATTGTTTACATTATTTTTATCTCCCTTTTTTGTATAGGTACAATTATTGCTTCCTTCTACTGCTCGGGAAATACACCAGAATCTAAAAGAACATTAAAAGTATCACAAACAAATGGTAATAAAATATCTATAGTTTCTATAAAGTATTATTTTAGCATACAATCCATTCCGTATGCTTTATTACATTTCCAATTTTTAACTGCTTTCAATATCTCCTTGGGACTTGTCGGTCGGTCAAATTCTTCATGTACAGAGCCACTGTCAAAATTATGAGTTTCACAGAAATTTTCACATTCAGCATTATAACATGTAAAAGTATCATTCTCAAGATTAGAAAAATATTGAAAGAAATAATCAAAGAAATCGAAGTTTTCGTGGATGCGTTATTTTAAAATACTTCCAGAAAGCTTTTGGCTGACAGTGTCTAAGCCTTTCAATCCCTTGTATCTTTAGATTTTTTATAAGCGTTTCTTTTTCTTTGGATAATTCTTTTGTATAACAATTTGCATTTCCCAAAAATGCAATCGACTGACATCTGTTCGAAAATTATTAAAATCCCGTAAAGCTTCAAGATACCTATTCCTAGCAATAGCACATTCGCTATCAAACCAGTCTGCGCTATTGATTACAGGTAAATCATTAAAACTTGTATTATGCGATGTATTTAATGTTTTTAAATAGTAATTATCAGCAACCTCTCTTATGATATTACTAAAACCTGAAACAATATTGTTTACACATGTTTTTGTTGGTTCAATATTAGATAATTACTGATTAAATGACGGTAATTGGGTGATAGTACCGTACTAGCTTAATAAAACTTTCAAAATTGTGAAAGCTCGCCAGTGATTGACTGTTTCAGGGGGTCGAACGTATAGCGGTGCGATACTCCTTTAAGCGAGGTGAATTCATGCGATACGCCCTAATGGCGGACGGGAGCAAAAACGAAAGTGGGTATGAGCATGTTTTTTCCAAATATGATGATATTTTAACGGTAACCCATAACCCATATTTTATTTATATACTACTCCATAAACAGTGTGACTCAATCTAATAATATATACTCAATAGCTTTTTGTTTATTTGCACATCCTGTCAGCATTTGTACTTGTGGTACATTACCTATCTGGCAGTAGTTTTGTTTGTTAATCAAGTTGTAATGTTTTAATTGCTCTGCAACATCTACAACTGTGTATTTGCACATGTAAGCATCAGCTGTTCCTAAGAAAGACACTGAGCTGTTTGGTGTCCAATGACTGACTGAAGTTTGAAATTGAAGTTTTGTGCTTTTTTCCTGACAGACAGGCCACAAGTATGTGCACTACAAAAATAGCCTGTTCTAAGCAACATTTTAGAAAAGAATTTTACCACCTAAAGATTTTTACCATCTGGTTTTCAGTCTCTAGCTCTAGAACAGCAGCGAAATGTACTTTCACTGTATTTTATAGGTTGTCTGAAATGTTCAATTCTATTTATAATATGAAAAAATATCAGTTTGACAGCAGCATGTACAAAAGATCTTAGAACCTCATGAAGTAACACACCCCTTATATCACATATTAACTGCTATTTTTCTGAAATGTTCTGCTTTGAAAGTGAGTTAATTTATACAAGATTTCTTAATTGGTTTCTTAAATTCATTCTTACATATTTTGGTCAAATTCCTACTTTTTATCTAAGATCTTAGAGTAAAGGTTACTTTTATCCAACTCCTAATTATTAAAGGATAAATATTATTTATTATTCAAATTAAGTTCAAATACTTATATAGATGGTTATACAAAACTTTTATTTCAAGTAAATCTTTAAGGAAAGAAGAAAATTTCAGAATTCCGGAAAAGGGCACATATATAGTCGATATCTGAGTATAATCATAGGAAAACATGTACAACAGATGTGATAATGAAAAATATCGAACCTTTAACAGCGTACAGTTATTTTATCGCACCAAAACCCAGCGTACACTTAAATATTTTGACCAGTAAGCGTCTATGTATATCGGAGCACAAAGGTACTTGCTATACAACTCAATTATGATTACTCTTATAGAATAAAGAAGAAAAACAAATTAACTATATTAATATAAGCTTGCATTAAGCGATTTTATTCACCGACCCAAAATTAGTTGCCGTCAGTTTACCTTCAATAACTTTTTTAATTATGAATTTAGGCCTCTGTAATTTTGATGAAATGTGTGTCGGTCCTATCTTCACATCCTCAATACAAAATATGCAATTGTAATCGAAGATTTATGAAAAACTTAATAAAAAACACTCACTCTGACGTGTGTTTACACGGGTAAATCCGCCATTAGGGCGTATCGCATGAAATCACCTCGCTTAAAGGAGTATCGCACCGCTATACGTTCGACCCCCTGTGTTTGACAAATCACGAGAAGGTGACAAACTATTGCTGAACGTCACATCTTAATGCGTAACGTTATTTAGGAGCAGATATTAATCAAATTGTACAACAATATATAGTATGTTGTACTACGTGCTCATTACATCAAGTTTACCGCGATGGATATTGATATATAATATAACAATGATAGTATAAACCCGACAATATCTAAAGCTTCTGCCAACTCTTGCCAAGAAATTTCATTTATAGCCTCACTGTCTTCAGAATTAGTCTTTACACTTGTACATACACTTCCATCAGGCTTGATCTTATTGACACGCGTCTGCCTTCTTTTTTTAGGACGGCAACACAATTTGTAAATGCAAACATATACTGGTGACATTTTAATTGAAGAGTTTCTGTAGAAGAGCCTCATGTTTAACATTATCACGATCATAATGGAAACGCTACCTGTAAATAATGCAGCGAGAAAATAACACAGGAGGGACATTGGAGATGAGGTTTTTGGTACATTATCACTAACAAGTGTCATAAACACGGCAAATGACAACAACAATGTAACCGTATACGATATTCGCTCGCCACTTTCCACTGGAATCACAAATGCTAAGCAATTCAGAAATGCCAACATAAAGATCGGCAAGATGATGTTCACGGCGAAATATGTCGATCTTCTATGAAACCGGATGTTAAACTGTACAAAGGACACGTCGTTTTGTATGTACTCTTCTGAAGACAATGATAGCAACTCCCATTGTCCATTCTCCTGATAAAATGACGTATCGATGCTATCGTCTGCTGCATGTAACCTAACCTCGTTTGCACGGTATGACCAAGGAGTAAATATAACGTAACAAATTTGCTTGTCAAACGGGTATCTGTAAATATCGAAGGAACACGTGGTTTTAAAAACGTCTCCTGGGTGCCAAATAACTGTACCGTTGTACATAACTCGCACGAGAGTTTTTTCTGCATTGAGATCGCTTATTTCTCTCGACGGATTTCCTACAGTTAAAGATGGTACCCAAATCTGAAAAAAAACATATAGGATAGGTCACTAACAATTATTTAAGTTGTGTAATAACACACGATAAATTGTCGGAACTTGACGAAACTAATTTCATATTGTCAAGATGATGGATGGCATGCTGGCATTTCGACAAGTGCAGATTTTTTTTCTGTTTATACATACCCGTGCCGATTTTGCAACTCCGTGTAAATAGTATTGTATGACCGGGCATAGACCGCTAAATGTTTGCTTTACACTATAGACGCATCAATGACAAAGTCTTTATTTTGGGTATGTGATAAATAAAATATTATATTCGTGCAGGTTCAATACAAAATTTATTGAACTCGTTGAATAAAATAAAATTTTGCTCGCCAGAGGCTTGCTTAATATAATTTTTATTCAACTCGTTCAATAAATTCAGTATTGAACCTATACACTCATTTAATATTCTATATATATCGGATTGTTCTAAACTTAATGCACAGTCGTTTAAGTCATTTGAAATAAACAAAACGCAACCTAACTGACCAAGTACAATATAACAGAACAGAACAGAACAGAACAGAATAACAAATACCATTGTCTTGAATTAGTTGGAATAGACTGTAAGATAGCAAACCAAATCGCCATAAAAAAATGTAGATGTTTTGTTATACATTTTAATATCAACTTTGATGCCGCTGTTTCAACAATATTTATACGAAAATCATGATACACTAATATTTATGAATACTATTATATCTTATTGCATATGGATTCATACTTGATTAACACTAATATTTATGATTACTATTATATCTTATTGCATATGGATTCATACTTGATTTATCTTAAGTATAACAAATGTAATAAAAATGCTTATTTAAAGATATACTATGCTCATTCTTGAGTAATATATATTAATATCCAAATTTTATTGAAATCTATAAAATTCTTACTAAAAATGTCTAATTTGAATAAAAGAATGATTAAACTATGAATTGGAAGCTGCGTTCCTTATAAAAGATCTAGTAAAGTTTGTATTTTTTTTTTAAATGCCAGTTTTTAATGACACTATATATGTAATGGATACAGTACGAGTTTTTCTTCAAAGGTGTCTTCTTACAGAGAAGAAGAAGGCAGTTTGCTAGGATGAACAACAAATTGTCAGAGGCGAAGCCGATGATAAATTGTTGTTTGTCCTAGCGAACTGTCTTCTTTACGTCTGCAAGGAGATACTTTTATAGAAAATAGGAGTAACTGTATCTGACTTATACGACGTTTAAGTGTAAAGAACAGATAAATAAATAAACACATTTAATTAAAATTAAATCTAATTGAAATTAAACGTATGTTCACGTTGAAAATAAAAAAATATAGAAAATATTTGCATGGCCTTAAAGCTTTGGGCAATGAAAAGTGTAGCTAAATTGTATTCGCATATTCGCACGGAATTTTCAATCGGACATAATTTGCTTTCATTCATGATAAACAATGTTTAAATGGAGAGATCAACAGTGAAACCGTCTCTGAACATGTTCTGCGTCAATGTTATATGGATAACGTTTTGGACATCAAATTTAGTAAGTTTCCTTATTCACGTGCTTAGCTTAACTCAGCAGTATATGGCCGATGATTTTTTTTTTTTTTTGTATATGGGGGCTGGGACAGTAAATGTCTTTTTGATGTTGTTTTATTTATAGAATGTCAAACAATATACAAAACAGAGTTTTAGCATCATCCAACGAAAAACTGTTAGTTTTGTCAATGCTAAAATCAACAGTAACTATGTTCCTGGAAATGGCCATCCAATTTATTTGATGTTTTTCTCGATGAACTGAATTTACTCATTAGTTACACTATCAAGTTCGCTAGTCTGATCAGGATCCATGCTGTTCGCAATCAGTTTCTCTACTTGTAATAGGGTTTGTAAGCGAACAGCATGGATCCTGAAACCCACTATGTTGGTTTTGTCATGACACGGCTCATATCTACTTTGTGTGAAGTCAAAATATGTTAACATGTTAATCTTATATTTCCAAAGAGACTGTGTAGTTATTATAAATTTCTTTTTATATCAAATTTGAGCATAAAATATCTTTAATGTAGAGGAAACTGATTGTACCAGGAAGCATATATGGCTAGACATTTTTTACTTCATTTAAAAACTGAAAGGTTTGAATTATTCTGCACTTACTTTATGAGGAGAGAATAATATACTTCCAACACCATTCATCAATGGGTTCCACATTAATCGTTCATCTATCCACTCAACTTTAAGGTAGCCAACCGAGTGTAATTCTCCTTCGAGTTCATCTAACTTGATGAGTGCAGTGAGGTGGTAAGATACACTGATATTTAACGGTGACAGACAGTCTAAACACGGTCTTATATCTCTATAGTAATCATCTAACAGAACATCATGTAAATTCCGTGTCGAATTACTTAACGTTGCATATGTTGGTGTAAAAATCAAAGACAACGCTAGCCCTAAATATGTTAGTATCTTTTCCATGATTTCTGAAATAACCAAAATAAAATGCATATATAAGTAAGAACCGTTTCAAAATGATACCATTAAATATGCTGACCAATAAATCGTAATTAATCAAAGAGAGGTTCTTTCTGATGATAATTATGAGAGATTTCCAATCTCTTTCATTTTTTTCTGCCAGAAATCCGTTTAAAATAACCTAAATTTTTAATTCACTTAGAACAAGTGGAAGAATAAAAACCGATATGTCATATTGCATTTTTTTAATTTTAAAAAATAAACTTAAGTTTTACCTGAAAATGATGGAATTAAGTGTTACAATACATACCATAACGTGGAAGTTGGTGAAGTAAAATGTCACCTGGAACATGGTTTTAATCATATGCGTGCTATCAAATAATCAATTGTTGACAGAAACATTTCGTGATCGTCTATCCATGGTATTAAGGTTCAATAGTTGAAATATTACTGAATTATTAATGTTAACGGCAAGTTCAGTCAGATAATAATTTAATAATGAAATTTTAACATTACTCGAAATATTAACGTGATTGTCTCTATTGACTATGGTGTAATATTTTATCAGTCATTGCACGGACTTCACCGCATTAGACATATATGTTTTGTAAATGGTTTTCTAAATCACTTTTAAATATAGAATGTTGTATACCTTTGAATCTAAATATCGCTTGAAAACATAGAAAGGGGCTTTGTAATTTTCGCTGTTCTAACCGCAAAAAAGAGCGTTTATGTACTAACATGCTTTCCGATATGGAAAAAGGACTTAACTTTAAATAGCACATTCACTTTCAACAATAACAACAAAGCTAAGTATGTATAAAAAATATCTCGGATTAGTCTATAATGCACACCAGTATCATCCATACACACAAGACTGACATACAATATTATATCATTTAGTTTACAGGATTTCTAAATTCGGAACACTACCAGGTCGGAAGCGTCCGGTAATGCAATATGAAAGCATATTCAGCCATTTCATATGGAAAACTTGTTCCAGTTAGGTGTTTTTCGGCTTACATTTGTAAGTGCATGATTGAACGGGAAACCAGCTGCAATCGTGCCAATCGCAACTTTTCGGCCTTTTTCGTCACTCTTCGGATTAATGATAATAGCCGATGTAGTTCCGATTGCAATCGTGACAATTCGGGCGATTCCGTCATACTGCAGAATCAATCGCAACTACTCGGCCCTTTCCGTCAGTCTTCGGATAAGGTTAATATTATAGATAATAGCCGAGGCAGTTCCGAATGCTGCGGAATCAGACGAAGTAATGTTACGGAAATCTAAGCTATTTTAGTTACTTCGGTAATCCCAGTTTGTTTATATAAATAGGATTCGTATTTTTACTTGATTTATTGATTTAAACCGTAATAAATTATAAACGAAATTGTTCCGTTTCAATTCTTTTTCAAGACGCAAAAGTTAGTTTCTTTTATAATTGTTTTTTGTCTGTATTAGTTTTATACAATAGAGGATGTTGACTGTAGTAGTATTCCGTCTTCAAAGGGTGGTCCAAATCACACAGAATATTAGTGCATGAGATCTACTGAACTTGGTGAGGTAATCTAAAAATAGTCCATGCATATCATTAACCTTACCACGTGATGATCTATAGATAGCGCATCGTATCTGTGAACATGCTTATTAATTGGTACCACGTAACGAAGTGGAAATGAAATGTGCACACTTGTTTCCTTTCAGTATGATAGATAGATCTCCACGTTAGTATATTTACGATTGATTATTTTCTTTATTAGTTTTATTCAATAGAGAATAGATTTCAAATCGTTTTGACAAAAATATTCGTTTTTACAAAAATAAAAACAATTAAATATGTTGGGATGAAGGCACAACTGTGCAAGCCTTTCCTTTCAAAAGGAAACTTTATTTGACATTACTCCGTAATATTAATTTGCGTTTCCATCGTGCATATCAAGTAACGCAGGAATGTGCAATTAACCTAAAAGTAACGCCGAATCTGTGCAACGCTATTGCCAAAGCGAATAACACAGAAAGTAAACGAACCAAATATTTTATTCTAAATCAAATTTAAAGAAAGAAATTAGCGCATATGTTGCTAAACCAGCATTACAATTGTTTTCAGGAATATGTTTATTTATTTAGATCATTCGTGAGAAAGTCAACCTGATATTACCGTTTTGAAGGTGACTTTTGTGTTCCGTCAAATAAATATGTACATTTAACACATTTTTTAAGATTTTTTTTCATATTCTGTATACTTAAGACAATTGTCAAACTACAATTGTCGTAAAACAATAGAAGGAAGCTGGTAAAATAAGATTTAGATAATTTTAATGAGATAACCGCCGTTGCTTCAGTGCTTCATTCACGAATTCGGCGTTACCTCCAAAAAATGGTCTCAATTAGGTTTTATCCGCTTAATTAAGTGTAATATAACACGAGTAGATTGGAAAATGTCTCAGAGTCACCGCATATAAAAATCATAAAATAATATGTACGTTATTGTATTTAAAGATATTAACGTAACTAATTATCGCCTTCAATACGCTAGTCAGGTCGTCGTTTTCACGAATGATCTTGAAAAATAAACATTTTCATGGAAATATATTTGATGAGGTTTAAAGTATGTCTCAGCAACCGTAAAATGCGTAATAATTAGATTGTCTCAAACAAATTAAATGAAGCAAACATATGTGTGTTAGGCTTATCATAGATTACATATAAAATACGCCATGCGAAGCATTTCAAGTAAAAATGAATAAATTGTGTGTAACTCTTAAAAGACGTGTCTCCTTTGAAATGATAAAATGGCAAAGGAACACAAGAAAAATCATTTACTAAGATTCACGTGTATACTTAAGTGATGAACATAACAAACAAGTCATGCTCTTTCAATTTCCAATTCTTATTTCCATATTTATTACAGGAAACATTTTACATCGTTTACAATAAAAAAAAAACATATACTATATAGATTATTATAAATTACAAAAAAGCAAAGTCGTGATATGGTTCTTACATATAAATAGTCTGTGACAAATATTCTCATCTAGATAGAATAAATGGATTGACATAATGTTACGAATGCCAAATTTTGATTCCAGATATCTTTATATGATATTTTTTGTGTATATAAAAACAAGTCGGAGAGGGGTTCATAAAATGTTATTTTTAGTCTAAAACAAACTTTTCATAGTCATCTTTTTTCTGTACGAAATCTGCTGTGGTCATAGTATTATTTTTACAATAGGTTTATCTCTTAGATTTGGTTCGCTAAATTGCTAATCATGGTCATGCAACTACATAGTTAGGTGAAGAAGCAGGCGTTTGTTTTGGTTGAGTCTAATATGTTTTGTTTAGGGGGTTGAGTTGTCATACACAAATTTACAATTTATATGCATTTATTTTTTTCCAATGATTGTTATTATCTTAAATGCTTCTGGGATTGTTGTTTTATCAATTCATTTGTAAATAAGATTGTCTATTAACGGAATAATTTTAATGAACACGAAATTAGTTCACACCTACATGTGGTTTAAGCCAATGAAAACACGTCAATATTATTTTACTCAGGCAGAGAAGAAGTGTGCAAAGAGTAAATCGATAATCTTTATTTAGCCAGCAAACTTTGAATTGCAAGTATTTTTTCATATCTTTTCGGCAGAATAAACTTTTCGAGGATTCGTATTGTAAAATGGCTGCCATTTACAGTATCAAGTGATTATCCCAAGCACCACCGCGACTTAGCGCGGGAATTTTAATTATAGCTTACTTCGGCGCGTATACCTTTTTCATATTTTATTGTCATAAATATTTACAAACTGTGTCTTTCGGTTTTTTTTATCAATATATAACCAATAAAGAGGTTCATATGAATAATTACCTACCGGCTCCTTTGTTAAAAGCGGTCTAGTAAATCACTTACCGACCGGTTAACAGGTCTGCAAATAGATACCGACCGGTTATTGTTCTATTGTTCTCTATACAATAGAAAATATGTGAAGTCGAGAAACTCGTGCATTACAGTACACAATATTCACCGTAAAATAACGCTGAATTGTGGGGGGGGGGGATAATGACCACTTTGAATAGGAAAAAGGGTCGATATATATTTTAAAGATTAATCGAAATAAATTAGCGCATACGGCTGTAAGGACCCTCATAACTTATATTCCAGATTATTTGTGAGAAAAACGAACTGGCTACTGTTCTGGCGTTGAAGTTTTGTGTTTCGCCGATATTAATGAGTATAACAACGCACATTAAGCCTTTCTTTAAAGTTTGCTTTTCGGTATACCTAACACATTTGCCGAACTATATAGCTTCATAAGATACTAGTTTTCGGTATTTATTTCCACAACTATGTCTGAATTTGCACAATCCTGCATTATTTTAACAATTCTGCATTATAGGATAAATACGACGATTATATTATTGGTGCATATCGAATCAAAGTCAACTTCTGCATCTTTCTTTCCCAAAATATTACTTTCAGTGAGAGTATAGTTCATCTTGAGTATAAGACCGTTTTTCTCATTTTTTCCCAGTTATTTTTACATTACAATTTGGATTTTGTATACCAGTACCAAGACAAGAATACGACTTGCGCTTCCATTCTAGACCGCGTGCTTACATGCGGTCTTACAACGGATAATGCTAATTAAGAAAATTCTTCCAAACATGCATGGATGAAATTCTAAGAACATTTAAAATCAGCCATCATAAAAAACAACAACAACAAAACCCAACTTACATAACGGTGTTACTACATGTATTACTAATATTTATTCATAGAACCCCGTCTTTTACTTTCCTTTAAAAAACTTATATTTTAATTATATAAGAAATAGCCTGATCATCTATTTACCATGAAAATTATTATATATAAAGATAAAGTGTTCCGTTTTTTGTTTTTATGATTAGAAAACATTTTTATCTTCCTCAGTATTTGTTTATATTATTAATATGTTATGTATTCATATATCAAAATAATGATCTTACCTTTCCCTACTCGACAAGTTCTGTTTTCATTTTCTGTGACTCAACTCAACAAGTACATTACCTAATGAAACCCCACGAAAATCACGAGAATATTCAAATAACACCTGATTTGTGAACGAATGAATTACAAGAGCGTAGCGGATGGTATCTTTGCTTGGCTTTGGAATGCTTTTTTAAACATGATAAAGTACATAAGTAATATGTTTCTTGTGAGTAATATTAATAAATACTGAGCTAAAAACTGATGTATGGATAGAAAAACAAAAGAGCATGTAGGTAAGATAGTTACCGCACTCGGAATAGGTCTGCATAGTATTTACAGACCCGGTGGCCTTTTAAAAACCTCGATCGCTACGCTCTCTCGGTCTTCAAATCGCCACCCGGGTCTGTAAATACTATGCAGACCTATTCCTCGTACGGTAACTATTACATAATCATATCTCAAATCTTTGACTATGATTTACAATGAAATTCTACCTTAAGTGTATTAAAAAGGTTTTTAATTTCCTGTAATTTTATTTTGTGATTATGCTTCAAAGCAGTCAATTGACCGTGAATTTTCTTTTCATATTTTGATTTCCTTGAAATCATTTTTCTCATCTGAAAGCATGCAACTTTAATATGGTGATACATTAATTACATTCTCTCATGACATGTTTGTTCATTTTACATTACACCTTTAATTCAGCAAACATAAAGTCTTCACAAAAAGGAGTATGCAATCGTACCTATATTACATACGAATGTATGTAATATTTTTCCTGTTTAAGTTTAAAGAAGAACTATATCCGACGGACAAAACATAATAATAAATAAATCAACAATTAGTTTAGTTTCGGTGTGACAGTTGTTATGAGTTTTGTATATTTACGAGACAATTGATTTTATTATATTAGTTTGCAACAGGACATGAGACATATCACCATGTGCAAACAGACCTGAAATTTAGTTTTCATTACTTTTTGATAATTTTAAAAAATAACAAGAGTGATTTATAATACGAGTATAAATAATGTCGACCAATGTCATTTAATATATTTTACCATATGGATCGATTTCATCACAAATCAAAATAAGCTCGTATGTGTTGTCTCCCATGTAATCGTTTTTGTTTTTTTTATCTTTATGCTCTGAATCACTTCTCTTGTTCTATTTCATGTAATGAAATTAACGGTACCGCTGGTTCAGTAAGATATTTTTACATTGCGCCCATGACACAACATGTGCTCATGTGATTTCATCTGTTAATGCATGTCTCCGTTAATGTATATCTGCGTGTGCAATTTTTATGCAAGAATGCATGTCTGCAATCAAGAAATAAATTATTTATATGGTAATTACAGAATATTGTAGAAAATATACATGTATGCGCTTAAAATAATAACGGACATAAATAAGGCGCATTTTAGCTTTTAAAATATCAGGTACGACAGCATTTATGTGTTGATGTCCTGTTAGAATCGAAATAATATATCAAAATCGGTGGTTTTATTGCATGATAAAATCACTGTTTGTTGTTCGGATATGCATCATTATTTCACTCGGTAAAACGTAAACGTCAGAAAAACGCACTAAGACATGTTGTATCCCGACTTTGGGAGACACCCAATAGAGGTGACTGTTAAATCAAGCTATGTCACATTCTGGATATATGGTGAATTATTAACTTGTGTTTAAAAATACTTTTATGTTTCAATTAAAGGTACTTAATATTAATAAATATTCATCGAAAAATTTAACTCTCTAGTGACAGAGAGTGATTGCGAGAGAGATAGTTATATCTAGAGGTACTGGAGACGAGGTTTTTTTTCTTGGCAATTATATTTTCTGTATAGAAGTAGGGTAATTTTTTAGGATATTGGCATTTTTAACTTTTTCATATTTTAAAAAATGAAAATGGTTTACCAATGTACCTTTTATAGCTCATAAAATATTCGCTCGACTAATAAACATTAAAATGACAAGTAAAGCGAACATATGTAGGCCCAGCATGGCAATATCTTTTAACCATTGGAGATCAACACAATTACTACACAATAACAGCTCTTTATTATAAACAAAAATAAACAGTTTGAGTGATGAACGGGTCAAAATGGAGGACAATCTATTATATATCCAATCACAATCTATGCGAAACAATTTGATCTTTACCAATATAACGGAATCCATCAATGAAAAACCCGAGGAAAGCGAAAGATTGTTACGCAGTTTTTTGGTAGAAAAGTGTCAAATCGCCCAGAGTATTGTAAACGAAATTAAATTTGAGCGAGTTCATCGAATGGGTCAAGCTCGGCCGGGCGGTACCAGAGATATAGTGGCTAAGTTTTCTTTATTTAAAGATCGAGAGGAGGTCCGCAGGTCGAGATTCAAATTAAAACAAACTGGCCATTTCATAAACGAACAGTACCCAAAGGAAATAGGCGATCGCCGCAGAAGGCTTGTACCAAAAATGAAAGCAGCCATCCGTGAAGGCAAGATGGCATGGATCACCTGTGATAAATTATATATAAACGACAGACTTGTTCGTGATGATGATAGTGGTCATTAGCAATCTGCGGAGGCTTGGGTAAAAATTTTATCCTGGAATATTAACGGTTTAACCCGTGCCAAACTCGAAGACCCGGACTTTACTGATAAGATTTATGAATTTGACATTATATTTTTATTTGAAAGCTGGACTTATGAATATTCCTCTTTAAATATCCCAGGATATAAATGTTTCAATTTTTATAGGAAGTTCCAGCAACGTCGCGCGAAAAGATGCAGCGGAGGCACGGTTGTTTATATTAAAGACTCAATTTGTAAAGGTGTAAAATTAATACAGAACCATCATGACACTATTTTATGGTTTAAATTAGATAAACACTTTTTCAACTTTGATACTGATGTATTTATTGCAGGTGTATATATATGGGTTTAGAATTCCCCTGCATATAATGTTGTCAATGTAAATTTGTTTGATTTATCACAAAATGATATATATATGTATCAATCATTTGGTAAACTGTTCTTGGCCGGAGACTGGAATGCACGAGTAGGCTCGAAGAAAGATTTTATAGAAAATGACCGTTTTGTAGATTTCATAGATGACGTCGATTATTCACCAGATTTTTCTTGTCCACGTAATTATATTGATAATACAATTAATGCAATGGGTTTAAAACTTATCGATCTGTGTTTGATGTGTAATTTACGTTTAGCCAATGGAAGGTTAGGAAATGACGCAAACGGTTCATTTAAGCCCCAGTCACATTAGAGCTTACGACCAGTAAAGACTAGTTCACGATCACCAGTGACCTCTGGTCGCGGACAATCTTTAAAACGTCTTACGACGGTCATCGGAAATCTTTGACAGTCGCAGGTTATCTTATTTAGGTCCCACGACCAATTTCAGTCGTAGAGAGGTTTTTGAGCTTGCACAAAAACCTCCTTGCGATCAAACAGGTCGCTTGTGATCTTATAAGGTCTTAAGGCTGTCGCACGATGGTCGTTCGGAAGTGCGACAATCTTACGACAGTCTTTACAAATTGCCACTAGTCACTGATAATCTTAAGTAGTCTTTAGATATCGTGTGATGGTCGTACGACAAGTTGTAGGTGATCGCATGTTATGTCACGGGTAGTCGTAAGTAATCCCAGGCAATCTTGAGACCATCGTACGTTTACCTATGACCTGTCGTGCGATTGTCAATGATGACTTGTCTTACGATACTAGCAAAAGTAAATTTATCTGTGCAAAAATGGTTTTGGTCGCAGACAATCGCTGATGATCGTCAGTTTTACAAGTCGTCGGTGGTCGCAAGTAATCGTAAGCTCTAGTGTGACTGGGGTTTTACATATGCAAACAGTCTCGGGTCAAGTACGATTGACTATCTATTATTGAATGAAAATAATTTTGAATGTATTGATGATTTTACCGTTCAGCCTTTTAATGAATGGTCGGACCATTGCCCGTTATCCTTCACAATAATATGTAATCATATATCTCCTGATCATACTGATGAAAATGAATCAGTCAGGGTACAATGGAATGATGATTTAAAATCCGACTTTAGACGCGGTATTATTGGCCAGTTAAATGAATTAAACGATTTATTTTTAAATTCTGACATTTCAAGCGCTGATGACGTAAATAGTTGTGTTCTACAGAAGAGCATTAGTGCCAGGTGTATGTTTTTTATTAACTCGAAATTTCGAGTAACTAACTCGAAATTTCGACTTACTTATCTCGAAATTTCGAGTTACTAACTTGAAATTTCGACTTATTAACTCGAATTTTCGAGTTACTTATCTCGAAATTTCGAGTTACTAACTCGAAATTTCGAGTAACTTACTCGAAATTTCGAGTTACTTATTTCGAAATTTCGACTTACTTACTCGAAATTTCGAGTTACTTATCTCGAAATTTCGAGTTACTAACTCGAAATTTCGACTTACTAACTCGAAATTTCGACTTAGTAACTCGAAATTTCGAGTTACTAACTCGAAATCTCGAGTTACTTATCTCGAAATTTCGAGTTAGTAACTCGAAATTTCGACTTACTAACCCGAATTTCGAGTTATTAACTCGAAATTTCGACTTACTAACTCGAAATTTCGACTCGAAATCTCGAGTTACTTATCTCGAAATTTCGAGTTAGTAACTCGAAATTTCGACTTACTAACCCGAATTTCGACTTAGTAACTCGAAATTTCGACTTAGTAACTCGAAATTTCGAGTTACTTATCTCGAAATTTCGACTTAGTAACTCGAAATTTCGACTTATTAACATGACAAAATAAATGTTAAAGGTGCTCTGTCAATGTGCAACAGCTACACACGAAAGAAAGTATCTTGAATTCAATCCTTGCTTTCACCGGCAACCAATGAAAGTCGTGCAATGTAAGTCGAAATTTCGAGTTACTAAGTCGAAATTTCGAGTTACATTGTCGAAATTGCGAGTTAGTATGTCGAAATTTCGAGTTACTAAGTCGAAATTTCGAGTTAGTAACTCGAAATTTCGAGATAAGTAACTCGAAATTTCGAGTTAGTAAGTCGAAATTTCGAGTTAGTAAGTCGAAATTTCGAGTTAGTAACTCGAAATTTCGAGATAAGTAACTCGAATTTCGAGTTAGTAAGTCGAAATTTCGAGTGAGTAACTCGAAATTTCGGGATAAGTAAGTCGGAATTTCGAGTTAGTAACTCGAAATTTCGAGTTAGTAACTCGAAATTTCGAGTTAATAAAAAACATACACCTGGCACTAATGCTCTTCCGTAAATGCTCGTCTTTCACTGATATTATTAATAAAGTAGCTGAACCACTGTTTTGTAAACGTGTCTCGCGAGTCACGCGCAAAGGGCACAATACAATTTTTAAAAAGGCTGACTGGTTCGATCATGACTGTCATAATGCTAAATATGTTTATTTAAATGCTGTAAATATGTATAATATATAAAAAACGGAGGAAAATAGAATACATATGTTAAATAATAAGGCTGTTTATAAAAGTTTGATAAAAAGAAAACGTAGACAGTATGAAGTAAATAAAATTACCCAATTACAAAATCTTAGACACTCAAAGCCAAGAGATTTTTTGGAGATTATTCAATTGTAAATCAAAAGTAATATCAGTGGCAATTAACAAATAGGGATTTTTTCAACTATTTTTCGTCTCTTCAAAGTGAAATATCACAATTTGAAACTGAGGAAGCAGAGAATTTTTTAAATAATCATGATTTTGGCCAGGAGGGATGTTTTGATGAACTAGATAGTACAATAACTGTAGAAGAATTATTGTCTGTTGTTAAAAAATTTGAAAAGGAATAAAGCTTTTGGGAAATGATATGCTTTTTAAACGAATACTTTATATCATGTATCGATATATTGTCATCTCATTTAGTAGATCTTTTCAACATTATTTTTTAATACTGGTCACTTTCCAGATAAATGGTCAGAGGGCATAATTATACCTATTTTTAAGAAAAACGATCCCTGTTATGCTCGTAATTATAGAGGGATTACATTAGTAAGTTGTTTATCAAAAATTTTTACAGGTATTTTGAATAAACGAATTTCATGCTGGGTCGAAAATAACAGTAGATTGAGTGATGCGCAATTCGGATTTCGTCAAGGTCGGTCAACTACCGATGCAATTTTTGTGCTTAATGCTATTGTTCAAAAAATCTTAAATGATAAAAATCGTCTTTATTGTTGCTTTATTGATTTAAAGCGTGCCTTTGACAGTGTATATTTAAATGGTTTTTTTTTTTTTGTAAATTATATAAGCTAGGTGTAGGTGGCAAAGCTTTGCGAATTTTAAGAAGTATGTATTCACATGTTAAAACATGTGTAAAGGCTTGTAACTCTTACTCAGACTTTTTTGCATGCGCTGTGGGCTTGAAACAAGGGGAGATAATGTCGCCTCTACTATATTTTCTCTTTTTATAGAGGACCTAGAACTGTTCTTACAAGTTGTGTGGTTTAACTCTTGACGATATCACCTTTATTCTTTTATTATTTGCTGATGATATGGTTTTACTTGGTAAAAGTCCTGTGGAATTACAGCATAGTCTTGATTTGCTAAATGAATATTGTGATAAGTGGGGGCTTGAAGTCAACACTGATAAAACAAAAATTGTTGTATTCAGAAAGCGAGGCCCGTTAAATGCAAACGAAAAATGGACATACAAAGGTAGCTTAATAGAAACTGTAAACAACTAATTATCTAGGCACTGTTTTTAATTACACGGGCTCTTATACTTTAAATCAGACGACATTAGTAGGTAAAGGATTAAAAGCTTTGAATGTTTTAATACATAAAACAAAACATTATGCCGTTAAACCCTCTGTTATGTGCCAACTGTTTGATGCTTTTGTTGCCGCCACCTTGAATTACGGATGCGAAATATGGGGCTTTGGAAAATCGAAAGAAATAGAACGTGTTCATTTAAAATTTTGTAAACAATTATTAAATGTTAAAATGTCAACATGTACAAATAGTATTTATGGAGAGTTAGGATCGATTTCCAATGTATATAAATAGATATGTTAGAATTATTAAATTTTGGTGCAAAACTGTATCGACGGATAATATCTTGATCAGTAAACTATATGATTGTCTACTTGAAATTAAGAATAATAAAAATAATTGGGTTTATAATGTTAAATCTCTTTTCAGATGAATACGGATTTTCCTATGTATGGTACAATCCAGGTTTTAGTTGACTTGAAAAAATTTCATATTTTGTTTTAAAGGAAGAGTAACTGATTGTTTTTAAACAAAATGGGAACGTAAGTTATCTACCAGTGAAGTATCGTATGGATATATTAAAAATAGTTTTGAATTTGAATCTTATATAGACATTTTACCTAAAAAAGTTTAGAATTGCTACATCCAGACTGCGTTTATCATCACATAAACTGAGAATTGAAACAGGCCGATATGCGCCAAATAGAATAGACCGCAATCAAAGAGAAAAAGCTTACTTTGTGTAACAAAAACGATATAGAAGATGAATATCATTTTGTAATCATTTGCCCGTTTTACGATGAATTAAGAAAGACTTTTATAAAATCTTATTATTACAGACATCCAAGTGTGTACAAATTTGTAGAATTGATGCAATCTAGGATTTTAAAATAGTAAAGAATCTCGGTAAATTTTATGTATAAAGCTTTTTCTGTTAGAGCGAGTCAAATTGTTAAGTTTTCATATCATTTATACCATCTACTAGTAAATGTTATTTGCATATTGAACTTTACTAAATCTAGGTTGTGTATATTTTTTGTATTCATAAACTGAAATTGCAACCCAACCTCCTTCTCTATGTGATAAATATTATTTTTTACCGTGGCGTGCGTGTGTGTGTTGGTGTACGTGTGTGCGTGGGGCGTGTGTATGTGTGTGTGTTTTACTTTCTCCCACTATGTTATGCACTAATTTCAATGTTCCTATGTATGCCATTGTCATGTGATTGTAAATTTGTATCATATATTATTTGTTATAACGAAAAACTTGTAAAAGTTTAAGTTAATAAAGTATCTATCTATCTATCTATATTTTATTTAATTAAAAAATAATCGGTATTGTTTATTGAACAGCCTGTAAAACACTTATCAGTATGGTGTCATTTTAAGTTTACTTTAGATAATTCTTTAGAAAAAGGCAACATCGTTTAAACGTTGATAATTTATTTATTAAATGATATAATTGCTACAATTAATATGAGTATGAGTGTCAGTCGGATGAATGAATGAAAATATCTAACCTTAACATTCAAGAGTAGATTTAATTTTTTTTGTACAAAAAGATTTTTTATTTTATATATATTTTTGTTATAGTTAAATCAAAAGGCCACACTGAAAATAAGTATACTGCTTCTTACTGTGTAAACTTTGTATGTTACCTTCTATAAATGAAGATTTTATTATTATTATTATTATTTTCCTTTTCAATTAAACAGTAACTCGTCTTTTAGATAGTGCCTGCTAAAATATGGTACGATAGAAAATTATAACAGGGATCGAGTGTCTAGCAGAAAGGATTATACAGAACATGAAGTTACGATTAGAACAGAACGTTTGTAAATTGATCTCCCTAAAGCTTGTTAAACATTCAATGTTAACAAATTACAAAAAGAAATGTACATTGACAATTAAAGTCTAATAAAGGTTATGTTTATCAGTTGCAAATAAAAAATTTTATCAAGTTTTGTACTTATTTGATGTGCAAAGTGTCTTTACTTTGTATGTATATTTCATTGTAAAAATATTTTTGACCAAATTTTTAGCATACCCTTTTAAATTTTTGTCACTTTGGTAAGTCTTTGATAGGTCACGTGAAAATTTTAAATTAGTTTTTTTTTATACAGGGACATTCCCCCTTTTCCGTTCGGGGTTTTAACCCTAAGTACCATCAATAGACAAAAACATTATATCTTCAATAGTAGTTATGATGAAACATTTTCGAAAAGAAACTCTAATTAGTTGTGATGAAATCACTTCTGAAAAATAGCTACAAAAAACGCAATATTACGAAGTAATGTTAAAAAACTGATTATGTTTTCATATTGCATTACCGGGCGTTTCTGACCTGGTAGTGTTCCGTTGTAAACTATATTATTATTATATTATGTATCTGTCTTGTTTGTATTAATGATACTGATGTGCGTTATAGACTAATCCGAGGTATTTTTATACTTACTTAGCTTTGTTTTTTATTGTTGTAAATGAATGTGCTATTCTAAGTTTACTCTTATTTACATAAAGGAAAGCATGTTAGTACTGTGACGACATGTATCTTATATTGACTTGATTACCTCCCCTAATTTTTCTCTGTGATTGGAAAATAACCAACAAAAAAATGCAAAACAATAATCTTAATATACTTCTAAAAATCATCAAAAATATATATTCCAAGAAACAATTTACTGATACTTTTGCCAAACCTACAGTTAGAACAGCGAATATTACAAAGCACCTTTGTTTCTATGTTTTCAAACAATATTAAGATTCAAAGGTATATAGACCTTTATAGACCTTTTTAAATACGATTTTCCTTAGCAACGAATGTTGCATTTCGCGCATTAAAAGATGCGATTTCATGTCATGTCACCCAAAAAATATTAATTTTGGGATGACTTAAGGCTGTAAGTACTGAAAACGTGAATTTATTTTTTAACAGATCTACGAAAATGTGCGGGACTAATAATTCAATACACACATGTCGTTTGTTTAATGTATCATTAGACGACTTTTCCACCAGTAATTTAAATTGAAACAGCAGGGTGTTTAAGATAAAATGTTATTACCCCTGTATTACATAATATTACACAATTTGTATTGTACACTTCCTTTGAATAACTGGATTGGTCAGGCGGCAAGTGTCAAACAGATTGGAACGTGAACGGTTGATCATTCAACCGGGACCATGATATAGTTAATCAGTTACACTTATTAAAATGGTAATTTATGTAACTTAAATATACCGATCAATGTTTATGGATTTTGAGAAAAGAAAATTGTGTGACGTGCATTATTAAAAATGACATGTAATACGAAGAAGCGGATAAAATGTGTGTTATATCTCTTCCAAACAACCCATCTTAACTTCTCAAGATTTTGAAAAGTTATTAATTATTTAAAATCTATTTATGTGACTTAAATTTTTCTGTTTGCATCACAGGCAAATCAGATAAAGAATATAATCAGGTATATCGAACACTAAAAATGCATTATCACCTGTTCTGATATTTTTTTCAAAATGATAATTAATCTCGATTACATGTTATAAAATTTCTTTTGTTTTTATATGAACTATTTCAACAGCAAATAAGTTGACTTTTCATTTTCTAATAGATATATTTCCACATCTTCTTTAAAAATGATCTAAGTGTCAGGTCCGTGATCGTAAATTCTTAAACAAGTATCTTTTCCATGCTTTTATATGGCATTCTTCGCCACAAAGCTATCACGTCATCTTTTCTATATTTGTTAAAAGCTACTTTATGTAATTTTCTACCGTTTACCTTGAACTAACTCGGAATTGTCTATGAACTTCTACTATATTTCTATGTAGAGCGATGCATTTTTTTGCCCTACGCAGATTGCGCATGCGCGAGAAAATTCTAATTCCAGCCGATTTTTCATAGTAACGGACAGCGTCGTAAAAAGGTTTATAGCATTCTATATTTGAAAGTGATTTAAATTTAATAATTTGCTTTTCCCCTAGAGTTTATATGTGAAAACCCTATACAAAGCAGGTATGTCTCATACGATGAAGTCCGTGCAATGACTGATAAAATATTACACCATAGGAAATGGAGACATAAAAATCACATCGATATTTCGAGTAATGTTAAATTTCCATAATTAGCTTTCTATTTAATTGAACCTGTTATTGACATTTATAATTCAGTAATATTTCATTTATTGAACCATAATACCATGGAAACACGATCACGAAAACTTTCTGTCAATAACCGAGTATAAAATATTAAAACCGTGTTCGATGTGACATTTTATTTCACCAACTTCCACGTTATGGTATGTATGGTAATACAGAAATAATTTTTTAGAATATCAACATTGTACGTGTGAATATTTTTCCAACTTAATATGCTATTTTTTTCATAGAGTAGACATGATTTTGTTCTAAAATAACTTTACATTGCAGCTTGTATACTGATTTTCAAACCAGTCAATAGCCTTGAAACAGGACTAATATTTTTACACAAGGCCTAACTAAACTTTAGTTTCTATACTACATAGTATATTCGTGTATACATTATTCACTTTCACATTTTTCACAAGAATTTTAATATCCTACTTCACTTCAACTGACAAGAACAAATTTTAGTGAACAAGAATTAGAGACAGGAAAGACAGAAATGCCTGTTTTATTGCAAAGTCCTCTATAAAATCAAATATGTGACATCATTTACAAGAAAGCTCAATCTGTAGATGATGGTTTTTATGATAATTATGTCTCTTAGTTCATGTTCTTTCATCCAGACAAGGTAAAAATCCTCGCAAAATCCTACTGTGATATATTAACACTTAGAAATTAAGATTTTAATGCTGTTAGTAATTATTTTAAGTAATTGCAACAATTTTATTATCATGGACATTTTAAGATAATATTAAAAATATACAGATGAAAAATTTCCAGTGTTTGACATTGAATGCGATTGTAAGTATGCTATCACTTTTCATCAGTCACTCAAACAGATGTGTCCTTAATATTTTAATAGTTGTGTACATGTACGTGGTGTATAATCTTGTTGAACGATGGTTACGTTTAATCTTAATACTGGTTTTTATTATTTGTGTTGTTAAGTCTCTTAATACTTATAGAATGGCTATATACATGTACATGTATTGTACATGTATATATTGCCAATGTTGTGTACAGATGAGACTGGAATAAATAAATATATAAATAATTTTTGTTGTGTATAGATGAGACTGGAATAAATAAATATATAAATAATTTTTAAGTTAGATTTTAGATTTAGTGCATTACATTGTTTTATTTTTCTTAAAATTCATACAATATTTAAAATTGAATTATCTGACATGTGTAGATGCATAGATTTCGAGAACAAACATAACGGTGTCCATATAGCTGACAGGTGAACTGGCAAAACAATCAAAGCCCATAAAAAATTGACTATTATTTCAAGAAAATTTGTTAAAAACTACTTCATTTTTTTTCTAACAAAAATCACTTTGATACTTCTTTTGTTTGAAAAAGCCGGTTTGACTGCATGGCAAACAAGAGCTTTTGGAGGACATCAATGCTCTACTATTCGAAAGAGTTGTCACAAGGATGTTTCATCGAGTATAAAAACGGGCATAAGTATGTAAATAAGTAAATCGGAGTTATTGGACCTGTGCCAATCATGTTAAAAATCACAGTGAAAATGTATGATAAGTTTCATTCCATTCCCTTCAGTAGTTAGGGAGATACCAGCTTACAAGCAAAAAGTTTACCATGAGTTTTATTTCATTGACAGAACAGAACAGAACAAAAACTTAAATACTTCTTTTTTTAATAAAATCCTGATGTACAATATAACATATCTTATAAACAAATAGTTTACCAGAATTCATTAACAAGATTGAGCTCTGTTGAGGTGGGGCAATATATACCTGACGATAATTTACAAGAAGGTATCATATATAAAATGTGCCTCAAGAAAAGACATTATGACTTTTCTATCAAAAATTAAAACAGTCTAATTTTTTTGTCTAGGTAACAACCTAACCTAATGATAAGTAATTGTAGTTAATTGAACAATTTCATTAAATGAAATCAATTAAATCAAGGTTGCAAATTAACTGATTCCAGAAAAAATATAACCGGACACGTGTTTTGATATAAATATTTGCATGCCAAATCCAAACAAGTGTATTGAAATTATTTTACAAATCAGTAATTTCAGAGTTTTATAGGCAGAAAAAGTGCAACGACTCTACCAATAATTTTGATTGCAATGAAAATCGAACATAACTTTGTTTTGATAACATACATACCCGAACATAGAATCATTGAAATCCTTCCAAAGGTTTTTTTTGCTGCTGAAACCATTATTTAACTCACAAATTGCTTTAAAAAGAGCATAACTCTATAAATGCAGTGATAGATTGCAGCCAAAATCAAACTTGACCTGTTTTGATATAACATAATTGCATGCCAAATACATGTGTATAAACACAATCACCAAAATCCTTCAAAAGCTATTATGCAGAAACCAATTTCACTTAAAAAATTGCACAACTCTATTAACGAGTTGATTGCAGCCAAAAACATGTTTGATATAACATACTTAAATGCCAAATATAAACACAATCTCTGATATCCCTCATAAGTTAATTTGAGGAAACCAATATTTTCACTTCAGATTGTTTATAAGAAGGGGCATAACTCTATTAATGAGTTGACTGCAGGCAAAATCGAACATTACCTTATTCCAATAAAACATAATTACATGCCATATATAAACACTATTATTGAAATCCGTCAAAGATAGCATACCATAATACGTTCCGAAGGTCTTCAGGGGTAAAAAATAAAAACCAGTTTATACATATTATATGAAAGTTTTTGAGTTTCTTCCAGAGAAACTTAGAGTGTATATTCTAGCAAATATTTCTGTCAGGAAACCTTTGGTTTAAAGAAAGCCTGGATAGATTTCTGGTTCTTGTCTTCTTTCCCCTTCAACTTTGTCACTGAACTTTTCTGTAATTAATATTGTAGTGTAATAGAATTCAGTTTATGCAATTTAAGTATATTCAGTTTTTCAACATATAAGAATTACTTATTTTCTAGATCAAAGGCAATGCATAGCAAACTTTAATATTTCATTCACAACATTTTACTGCCAGATTTCTCTTGATACCCTCTTGAAATAATTAAATCCCCTCTTTTGTTCAATTTTATATGAATCAAAGCATCTAAATTATTCAAAAGGTTCAGGTAACCTTATAATAACTGAAATAATTTTTAGGATATTTATGATAATGTATTCTACTGTATGTTTGGTTTTATGGACCAACAACATAGTATAGGTCATATGGCACTGAAACACGAAATATGATTTTGGCTTACCTTGGATGCTACAAATTTCAAAGCAACACCAGGGGTCAAAACTACCTCACCTACTGGTGCTAAGAGATGCATAGACTCCAGTTATTCAATCCCATTAAGTTGGCTCTTACAATCATAGGGATAAATGGTGGCTGCAATTCTTATGCCTTAACCATTATAGGCAACCCCCCTTAGTCACAAGGAGCAAGATTCTTGCAAGTTTACTTTTTATATCATATAAAGAATCAACTGGTATAGTTAAACTTTTATAAATCAGTCAATTAATTCATGAGAATATACAAGGGGACTATTACCCAATTTATAAAACTACCACAATAGCTAAAACACATGTGTTATGTTAGTAAAACCAATTTCAATTATATTAGTTATATGATAATAACCCCACATAATTCTTGTTTGATTTATATAGCATAAATTTTAAAACTTAAGGCAGGATCAATCTTCAGCTAAGAAAACATTATATGTTTAAAAAATACTGGACATATTGACATACTACAATGTTTATTAACAACAGTATAAATCTACAAGTAGATGAAATATCACTTACTTTCTTGTTTTCATTTACAGCCCCTTCATATGCTTTAAAAACCTGAAATTAACATAATTTCAGATGTTAAATAATGTCTTGAAGCCCTTTAGGTAATATAGAATAAATACAGCAGTGTTGTGATACAGATGTAGAATCCTTACACCGAAATCAGCTCTTGATTGTTATAAAATTATGTTTGTCAGAAATTATTTTTCAATAAAATTTCTTGTTACAATGAAACAACTGTCAGTCATGATGCAGACTATAGTATGACCAGTTCTTGAAATAACACTGTTGATGATGCAGGTTCATTTCGCACACATATGGGATTATCTTTGCCAGAGTTATGACTCTAAGTCAGTGATGTATTATTCATTCCGCAGTTTTCCATTGAAAATAATGCTCCTTCAACATAATAATATTGTTCCCCCACATAAAGGCCACTGTGATCAAAGGCCACTTTTACACCCCCCCCCACCACACCCTTGGAGGCCTTTGTTGACAAGTTTGAATGTATTTGAAAGTTCATAAAAACATAATAAAACAACAAACCTTTTTCATAGCTGTAGAAATTGCAGCTTCCATAAACTGTTGCCTGGTAACCCATTTACATTTAGACTTGTCCTCTAGTGTGATGTTAGACTCATTCACAGTCAGACATTTTACCATGTATGTTTGATGAATGTGAGAAAATATATGAACAACCTGCAATATAACATTACATGTTTAACATTTTTTCTGACTACAAGACAGTAAAATCATCCCATTCACAGTACCATCATTTTGCAAACAATATGGGCATAACCCTCATCAAAAATGAAATAATTCATTATTATTATTATATTTTTGTTTCCATGTGAAACAATTTAACCTCATCTTCATTAGAAATGCATGTTGTGATCAATAATTAAAAGATAAAAAATAAACCAGAAGCAAAAACAAGATTTTATAGATGTATGCCCTTAAAATGACCTTAAATAAACAAATCATTCTGATCAAGGGCAGGTAACTTAAAAGTGGGATCAGTGACACCCAATTTTTTTTCGCTCAAACTATTTCTGTAAGATATTCAAACAACATGCTCTCCAGCATCACTTAATTCCTGTAATCAAGTCTGATTGCATACATCAGCTGTACAGATAGTGATTTTAAAGATTTACCTTTTTTTATCTAAAATGGGCTTATTTAAAGCTGCATAAATTTAACACCAGACTACTCTAACACTTATATCAATATCTCAATATCAATATCTCACCTCACCGCAGTTTTTGAATGTTTGCTGTCCTTTAACTATAACACCATTCTGTTGTAAGATATTGTCACAAGATGCCTCGGTTTCCCCTGCTTGTGTGGTATTACACTGTAAACTAGGAAACTCCCACAATCCTGCTAATAACCCTAAAGTGGAACATACATTGTGCACTTTATGTTTTATTGAATAAATTTTAACAACAGCCATCATTAGGGCAATGTGCACTTTGTTTCACTTAATAATATATAACAAGAGCTGTTAGTAGAAAGTCGGCTCAACTATTTTCAGTGCTTGAAAGTGCTGGAGAGGAAATAATGTAGAATTTCCCAAGTTCAAAAAGGGCCAGAACTCTGTCTAGTGGCCTTGGACAATTACCAGTTTTGGAGATACCAACTTACACGCAAAAACTTAACCTAGTGTGACTACGACACCACAGGGTGAGTAGAATAACTCTCTTTGTTCTCCAGCTTAAAATACTATACTACCTAAAATCAGAAAAATATTTCCCTGACATATAGATTTATAACATCAACAATGTCTGAGAGAACTACATGTATAACTATCAAAATAAATATTAGGCCAATCATCTCCTTGTATAAACAAGAGGGCCATGATGGCCCTAAATCGCTCACCTGACTTATCAAACTCATCCAAACAATTACCAAGACGGGCATTCTGACCAAATCTCATAACAGGTGAGTCAAAAATGTGACCACTACAGTGTTAACAAGGATTATCCATATTTGAGCAGTGCCACCTAGTTTTTTACCCAGGTGACACATATTCAAACTTGACCTAGAAATCATCAAAACAAACTTTCAGACCAATTTCCAGGATACTTGGATCAAAACAGTAGCAACTAGAGTGTTAACAAGATTTTTCTATTTTTAGCTCCGGTGACCTAGTTTCACCTAGACAAGCATCCTGACCAAGTTTGATGATAATTGAGTCGAAAATGTGACCACTAGAATGTTTTTCCATATTAGGGCGGTGTGACCTAGTTTTTCATCCAAGATGACCCATGTTTGATCTTGACTTAGAAATCATCAAAACAAACTTTCAGACCAATTAACAGAATATTTGGATCACAACAGTAGCCACTAGAGTGTTAACAAGATTTTTCTATTTTTAGCTCCTGTGACCTAGTTTTTCATCCGAGATGTCCCATGTTCGATTTATTCCCAGCAATGACCTAGACAAGTTTCCTGACCAAGTTTGATGACAATTGAGTTAAAATTGTGACCACTAGAGTGTTAACAAGGTTTTTCTATTTTTAGCTCCTGTGACCTAGTTTTTCATCCGAGATGACCCATGTTCCAACTCATCCGAGCTATCACCTAGACAAGCATCTTGATCAAGTTTGATGATGATTGATGCAAAAATGTGACCGCTAGAGTGTTAACAAGGTTTTTCTATTTTTAGCTCCGGTGACCTAGTTTTTCATCCGAGATGACCCATTTTCGATCTCATCCAAGCTTTCACCTAGACAAGCACCTTGACCAAGTTTGATGATGACTGATGCAAAAATGTGACCACTGGAGTGTTAACAAGGTTTTTCTATTTTTAGCTACGGTTACCTACTTTTTCATCCGAGATGACCCATGTTCGAACTCATCCGAGCTATCACCTAGACAAGCACCTTGACCAAGTTTGATGATGATTGATGCAAAAATGTGACCGCTAGAGTGTTAACAAGGTTTTTCTATTTTTAGCTCCAGTGACCTACATTTTCATCCGAGTTGACCCATGTTTGAACTCATCCGAGCTATCACCTAGACAAGCATCCTGACCAAGTTTGATGATGATTGATGCAAAAATGTGACCGCTAGAGTGTTAACAAGGTTTTTCTATTTTTAGCTCTGGTGACCTACTTTTTCATCCGAAATGACCCATGTTCGCACTCATCCGAGCTATCAACTAGATAAGCATCCTGACCAAGTTTGATGATGATTGATGCAAAAATGTGACCGCTAGAGTGTTAACAAGGTTTTTCTATTTTTAGCTCCGGTGACCTTCTTTTTCATCCGAGATGACCCATGTTCGAACTCATCCGAGCTATCACCTAGACAAACATCCTGACCAAGTTTGATGATGATTGAGGCAAAAATGTGACCTCTAGAGTGATAACAAGGTTTTTCTATTTTTAGCTCTTGTGACCTAGTTTCTCATCCGAGATGACCCATGTTCGAACTCATCCGAGCTATCAACTAGATAAGCATCCTGACCAAGTTTGATGATGATTGAGGCAAAAATGCGACCGCTAGAGTGTTAACAACTAAATGTGAATTGACGACGGTTGACGGACGGACGGATGACGGACAATCATCGATCCTAAAAAAAAAAATGCAATAATATGAATAGATTAAATACATACCTTTTTCAGGTCTTTGTGTTACAAGGTATTCATCTTCTGTGTTAGTATTTTTACAGGTGATACAAACTAGAGTAGACTCTTCCCTCGCAGCTTTCTTCTTGCCTTTCCGGGGATAATTCATAACACCAATACTAAAATACAATAAAACATCCAGGAATAGTTCATTACACCAATACTAAAATACAATAGTCCAGGGGATAGTTCATAACACCAATACTAAAATACAATAGTACAGGGGATAGTTCATAACACCAATACTAAAATACAATAGTACTGGGATAGTTCATAACACCAATACTGAAATACAATAGTCCAGGGGATAGTTCATAACACCAATACTAAAATACAATAGTACTGGGATAGTTCATAACACCAATCCTAAAATACAATAGTACAGGGGATATAGTACTGTCACTACAGGGGATATTTCATAACAGCAATACTAAAATACAATAGTACAGGGGATAGTTCATAACACCAATACTGAATTACAATAGTATAGGGGATTGTTCATAACACCAATACTTAATTACAATAAAATATCCGGAGATAGTTCATAACACCAAAACTAAAACACAGTAGTACAATAGTTCATAACAGCAATACTAAAATACAGTAAAATATCCAGGGATAGTTTAAAATTGACACCAATCCTAAAAGACAATAGTACAATCAAAACTCCCTACACAGCTGAAATTTCCGGTTAAGACAAGATTCCGGACTGCAGATAATGACTTGAATTTTTTCCCTTTCAGTGTGTGGAACCTGGAATGTCTGATATATTTTTCTATTTAAGACTTTAGTTTTTGGAAAAAAGTGGAAAAAAAACACAAAATGTTTCCATGCAAAAACAATACATTTAAACTGATTTTTCTTTTTCAAATTATCACTATCATTTTCAGTACATTATAAAGCATAAAAACCTAGACTTAATTTTTCACACCTTTCAAATGTAATAGTTCAACAAAATCATTGCAACAGAGCGAAATATTTAATTAGCTTCTTTAAAGACACTTTACTTATCGAGAAACAGACAAAAGCCCTCCTGTTCAAAAATGACAAAGCAGACAAAAGCCTTTTATACATATACATCATAACTTCAAATACAACTTTCGTTTATTTTTTTGATAAAGTACATGTATATGCATAGTTTAAGTTTTTTACATATAAAATCTACTCTATATGTAAATTGTCAAATATACAGTCAGATGAAGTCATCAGATCTGTGGTCGAGGGGTTAGAGTCGATGACTTCTAATCCAGTTACCTTTCTGGTGTGGGTTCGATCCCTGAGAAATGCTTTGGTAGTTTAGCACAGAGGAAGGAAGTCTTGTACTGGTGTAACTCTCCAGGTATATGGTTCTTCTTCTACCAGTCAAGCTGTTAACTTATATAACATTAACACACTGCTGGGGTGACTTAAAACCAGGTTAGTCCGTTTTCCTAATCTTTTAATATTTGTAGAATCAAGATGCAAGTAAAACAAATAGTCAGTTGTATTACAAACCATATAAAAATAAGGAAACAACACTTAGAAATGTTTTTTATCAAAGTCTATCAAAACTTTCTACAGATAAACAAGAGCCATCAGTGATCACATGTGTTGCCTACATGTTGTAGCTACTGTGTAGCAGGAGACACAAAGTCTTAAACAGGGCAAAAAACATTCCTTCAAAGTTTGGATGAAATTGCTCAAGTAGTTTTTAAGGACTAGTCCAGACAAGTTTTGTGACAGACAGACGATAGAGAGGTGATCCCTAAATGTTGCCACTACTTTGTAAAGGCGACACAAAAAGTTTCACATCTAGAACAGTTTATATGTGTATAAACTTGTCTATTTGTGATTTGCAATAAATTGACAAAAGTTATGTACACAACTTTACCTGGAATCATAAACTTCTGTAGCAGGTAAACAAAGTTGACAACCAGTTGTCACTGAAACATATAAAAATTGTTACTAAAAACATTAATGTAATATATAACAAATTATTTCAGAAAATACATAATGAAAACAATGTTTAAGGTACCTTTAAACTAAAATTAAACTTTGGCTTAATAAATGGAAGTTTAATGCATCTTTTACATTTTTCTCACTTTTTCCAAGGCTTTAGATTAATTTGAATTTTTGTGTGGGTTTTACGTTGCACCAACAGAGTATAGGTTATATGGCAACATTCAAGCTTTACTATTAGAGGACACCTCAGGTGTCCTTCAGTGCAATATTTCTGGCATGAACCAACACCTGAGTAGAACCACCTATGTTCCATAAGCTAGCTGGATAGCTTCCTCACAATAAAGAATCCAAAGTCCCTGTTGGGAGGCCCAAACCTAAAATACAAGAGCTTTAATAAGGTCAGAGCCAATCTACAACATTTAAACTAATGTAAATCAGTCATTTTTAACCATTTATCCAGACACAATGAATTTGCTGTTCCCTCATTAAACAAAATATGCAAGAATGGTGAACATGCATGAGAATATAACTTCATAATGATTGTTTTTTTTATTTTTCTGATTAACTGTACAAAACTTTTGTTTAATTTGTACAAATTTGTTTTATTTTGACTGTGTAGGAAACTATAAGCTTATTGAAGCACTCTCAAATTTCTTCCAACCAGTACTCAGCAATGAATGTTAAGTTTCTTGCTCATTGAAAACAATGGCTTGCCCCTGATGGGGTTTGGACCCACGCAACCAGCAATATTTCCCTTGTTAAGCACTGAGCCATGCTGTCACTCAAACCTTAGATTTGGCAAGTAGCTCATACTTACAACATTCTATGTCGGCTATTTCTGTTTCTGCTTTTCTTGTACCAAGTTTGTCTGCTGCTTCCAATTTATCTTTTTCAACCTAAATATTCCAAACAAATAATATCATCGTTAGTTACTAGCTAGTTTAAAAACAAACCCCTTTTACACAAGGTATCAAAGACAATTATATAAGAAATATTTATGAGATTCCGCATAGTATTGTCATAACAAACCATGAGACTATAGGGACTAGGTGCTAACTGCAGCATCTTCTTAAAGCCATTAACTCTGTTGGAATAACAAAACATGAAAACTGGAGTTGGCACAGAAGTGATGAATATCCCCACCATCTTTATGAAACATGCTGTAATGTAGGTCCATTTATATTTTTGAAGGTGAGTATTTGACTAAGTTTTGAGGAGTATAAAACTCATACAGTGGACATAGAATTGTCTGACATTTGACTTTGAGCCGGCACAGTCACAGCATGGGTCCTGCAAATCAACCAATGCATGATAACAACCAGTAGGAATATAACCAGCAATCTAGGAATATAACCCATACAGGAATACAACAAATACAGGAATACAACAACAAATACAGGGTATAATCAGAAATACGGGAATACAATTAGCAATACAGGAATACAACCAGCAATTAACGAATATAACCCATACAGGAAATATACAACTAATATAGGAATACAACAACTAATATAGGAATATAACCAACATTACAGGAATACAACCAGCAATAAAAGAAAGTACAGCAATACAACAACAAGAGGGCCATGATGGCCCTGAGGTCGCTCACCTGTATATAGCCCCCCCCCCCCCACCCCCGCCCAATTTTCACCCAAGGGCTTTTATTTGTTTATTTGAACAGACTTTGGTAGACACCCATAAGAAGATGTTTCATGCAGAACATCTAAGTTCTAGCTCATTGGGTTTTTTAAAAGAAGATTTTTTAAGTTTTTACTATACACATATAGTTAAAAACAATGACACCCATCGGGCAGGGCCAGTTTTGACCCCTGGGCTTTTATTTGAACAAACTTTGTAGATATTAACTTAAAGATGTTTCATGCTTAATATCTAAACTCTATTTATTTGGGTTTTTTCAAAGAAGATTTTTAAGTTTTTGCTATGTATATAAGGAAAATCAATGACCCCTGGGGCGGGGCCAGTTTTGACCTCAGGGCTTTTATTTGAACATACTTGGTAGACACCCATTAGAACATGTCTCATGCTAAATATCTTAGCTCTAGCTCTTTGGGTTCTTTAAAAGAAGATTTTTTAAGTTTTTACTTTATGCATATAAGGAAAATCAATGACCCCCTGGGGCGGGGCCAATTTTGACCCCAGGGCTTTTATTTGAACAAACTTGGTAGACATTCACTAGAAGATGTTTCATGCCAAATATCTAAGCTCTAGCTCTTACGATTCTTTAAAAGAAGATTTTTTAAGTTTTTACTATATGCATATAGGGAAAATCAATGACCCCCGGGGCGGGGCCAATTTTGACCCCAGGGCTTTTATTTGAACAAACTTGGTAGACATTCACTAGAAGATGTTTCATGCCAAATATCTTAGCTCTAGCTCTTTGGGTTGTTTAAAAGAAGATTTTTTAAGTTTTTACTTTATGCATATAGGGAAAATCAATGACCCCCTGGGGCGGGGCCAATTTGGACCCCAGGGCTTTTATTTGAACAAACTTGGTAGACATTCTCTAGAAGATGTTTCATGCCAAATATCTAAGCTCTAGCTCTTACAGTTCTTTAAAAGAAGATTTTTTAAGTTTTTACTATATATGCATATAGGGAAAATCAATGACCCCCTGGGGCGGGGCCAATTTTGACCCCAGGGCTTTTATTTGAACAAACTTGGTAGACATTTACTAGAAGATGTTTTATGCCAAATATCTAAGCTCTAGCTCTTACGGTTCTTTAAAAGAAGATTTTTTAAGTTTTTACTATATGCATATAGGGAAAAATCAATGACCCCCCGGGGCGGGGCCAATTTTGACCCAGGGCTTTTATTTGAACAAACTTGGTAGACACTCACTAGAAGATGTTCCATGCCAAATATCTTAGCTCTAGCTCTTACAGTTCTTTAAAAGAAGATTTTTTAAGTTTTTACTATATGCATATAGGGAAAATCAATGACCCCCTGGGGCGGGGCCAATTTTGACCCCAGGGCTTTTATTTGAACAAACTTGGTAGACACTCATTAGAAGATGTTTCATGCCAAATATCTAAGCTCTAGCTCTTAGGGTTGTTTAAAAGAAGATATTTAAAGATTTTTCTTTCGGTTGCCATGGCAACCAGAGTTCTGCATGGAATTAAATTCTTTGAACAATTTTTAAAGGTGACCACCAAAGGAACATTCCTGTGAAGTTTGGATGAAATTGGCTCAGTGGTTTATGAGGAGATGTCATTTAAAGCAAAAGTTTACGGACGGACGACGGACGGACGGACGGACGCCGGAAGAAAAGCGATCACAAAAGCTCACCCTGTCACTTTGTGACAGGTGAGCTAAAAATACAGATGTACAACTAATACAGGAATAAAACTTATACAAGAACACAACCAAGTATTATAACCTTCACCTGCTTAAATGCCCTGCAATTATTTTTCAGTGGACAGGTGGAGCATTCTGGTGATTTTGGTGTGCATACTGTTGCTCCAAGCTCCATCAAACCTTGATTAAAATCTCCTGGTTTATCTGGATCAACAACACTGTTTGCCAATGACCTATAATTAAACAAAGGACAAAAATCAATTGGATTATAACACATACAATACATGTATATACATTAATTGATATTAATGATATTAATACCAAATTGAGATCAAAGCATTCTAGAAATCATCTAACCTTGAGGTAGAAATATATGGAGAGAAAAAATTGGGTCATTGAAAAACATATATATATAGAAATCTTCCAATTCAAGGGGCTATTCTATAAATATCTATACATGTATCAAAATTCTTTATAAAAGAACAAACTTAGCTATTTGTATGTACACTGGCATTTTTAACTCTATCCATGACATGCAGTAAATGAAATTGAAATCATCAATCACAGCAAAGTACAGCTTTTCTAAAAATAACTGATACCCAATTAAGAAATGCTTTAATTGGAAAATAAAACTACATTACAAAAGAGTGCCAAACATACTATAAATCATTATAATCTGGCATTTAATGGCTGCATGGCCTAGTGGCTAACATGTCAGACTAGTAATCTAAGGATTGCTGACTGTGTGGGTTCAAACCCTGTCAGGGCTAAGCCCTTGTTTCCTTAAGCAAGAAACTTTAAACTTTGCTTAGAACTGGTTGGTTCTGGGAACAGATTCGAGAGTGCTTCAATATGCTTACAGCTTCCAACACAATCAAACTAAAATAAATTTGTAAAAACTAAATTACCAATGCTAAGTCTCAACAATCTCCTAAAACATCATTACTAATATACCTTAGATTTTAGTGTAAATGTAAGATGTTTGTACAAGTTGTGAGAATATATCATGTCTCACCATAACGTATCCGTGACAACTTGATTGTTACTTTCAGCACCTATCATTCGTAGTCTACATAAAACACGAATTACATTACCATCCACCAGACCTGTTGCCTGAAATAATTGTTGAGAAATTTATATGTTAAGCAATGTTATATATATATAATACCCAATTATTTCAATTACAGAAAAAAATGGTTATCAGTGTCATTTTGGAGCATATTGTACATCATTTATATATAATATGGTTATCCGATGATTTTAAAAATTTTACCCCAAACTCAAGAATAATTGACTTTCACTTAACTTTCTCTGGTAATCTACCCAATTCTTCATATTGTTTTTTATTTCATGCTTTCCAGTGTTTTACTGTAATATATCAGATGATTATATTCTGATAAACCACTAGTGAAATTTATAAAATATAATTTTCACTGCAGCCGGACTATATCTAAATGCGGATGAAAAGAAAATCATAACTAAATGGAATAAAAGGCAGAAATAGATGCTGCATTACGTAAATTTTGCTTCTTCAGGAAAAGAAAGTCATGTCATCGTACATCATGTTAAAAATGTAATAAAATTAGAGAAAGTTTAACAGAACTATATTTCAAAATTAATGATGTTACGTCATGATGTGATGACGTCACAAAAGAGAGATGCACGTCATTACGCGGCAAAATTAGTAAAAAATACTTAAAATCACTTAAAAAGCATGAAATAAAAAGAAAATTTATTTGTTTTGCATGTAAGATTGAAATATATTTCATTGGTGAACACTAGATATTCTATTTTCACTCGTGGCTACGCCACTCATAAAAATATTGCATCTGGTGTTCATTCTGTGAAATTATATTTCAATCTTACATGCAAACAAACAAATATCCTCTATATTCCTTATATTTTTCTACACTTTAGTATGAATTTTGTACAGTTTTAAACCAGATCTAATTGTACTAGATTGTTACTTTGTAGATTTAATTATACCAGATTATAGTTTCATATATTACCTGATTGTAAGCTATAGAAGCAATAGCTCCAGCTGTATATCTACCAACACCTGGTAAATGTTTCAACAAACCATCTGCATCTTTCGGCATTTCACCATCAAACTCATCAACAACCTAAAAATAAACAGTTTCTTATGTTTGTATCTTTTAAAATATTTTATTGTTTGAGTTTTACGCTGCACCAACACATGGTGACTTTCCAGCCTTGCTGGTTGAGGAAGACCTCAGGTGCCACTGGCCCTCTGTACATTATTTCCAGTAAAGACGGGCGCCTCAGTAGAACCTTCAATGTTTTGTAAGCTAGCTGGATAGCTTTCTCATATGTAGAATCTGACGATGATTCAAACCTACATAAGTGAGAGGCAAGTGGTTTGAAATCATCAAGCTTTAACCACTTTGCAACAGACGCCCCTTACAATCCAGCACAAATTTCTGGTGTTTTCTTGACTTCTTGCATCCTTCATTTAATACTTATTTTTCATTATGCACACAAAAATTTTCAAATTCCTGTCAGAATAATTAAAAACATCCAATGATGTAGGTAGACAAATATTGTAACTAGCTGACTTTGTCAAATAATGACTCCCTACTTTCAGTTGGTGTCCTCTTGTCTATATGCAAGTACCAATATAAACCACTTACTTCCCTTTCATGACATTGAAAATTCAATGTTGTCAGCACATTTTAAACCAATAGAACTGATGAATTCTGTCATGGAACATAGCCTAAGAGACCCATAGCATAATTAAGTCTGTGATAATTTTATTCAGTCTACTTGTAAGTACATTTTCACATTCAAACAATAATGCCAAAATATTACAATAAATCTATTATATGCAACAATAACACTTATACTTGACTGTCCGAAAAACAGGTTTTGTTTTCCAGTCCACCGCCCAAAATATCTCACCTTTTTAGCTCCTTCAAGTAAACGTCTACCCCTAGAATAATAACCTAGTCCTGACCACATCTCATTCACTTCCTGAAACATATCAATCCATAACCTCCTAAAACAAGAGCTGGTTGAACCGGGTGATGCTCCCCGAATAGGTTTTGGACACAGGAAGGTTTACCTCTTGTTGTGTCAGAGTTATGCCACAGACAAAGTTCAAAGTGTAAAAACAACCAAAATATTGTGCACAACACATTGTCTCAATATGGTGATCATTTTTGTGAAATAGTTGTAAAATCCGACTTTAAATAACGAAGTGCTGCATGATTTTGCTGCAAGGTCATGCTGTGACCTTGACCTTCAAGGTAGGGACCCAAATGTTGCATGCCGCACGTCCATTCAATATGGTGATCATCTCTGTGAAATAGTTGTTAAACCCGACTTCCAGTTACAAAGTAATGGGCCGGACAAGATTTTGCTGCAAGGTCATGCCGTGACCTTGACCTTCAAGGTAGCGACCCAAATGTTGCGCGCGACACAATGTCTCATTGTGGTGATCATTTCTGTGAAATAGTTGTAAAATCAGACTTCAAATAATGAAGTTATGGACCGGACACGATTTTGCTGCAAGGTCATGCTGTGACCTTGACCTTGCAAGGTCATGCTGTGACCTTGACCTTCAAGGTAGCGACCCAAATGTTGCGCGCAACACGCCATTTTAATATGGTGATCATTTCTGTGAAATAGTTTAAAAATCTGACTTCAAATAAGTTATGGGCCGTACACGATTTTGCTGCAAGGTCATGCTGTGACCTTCAAGGCAGCGACCCAAATGTTGTGCCCGACCATCATCTTAATATGATGATCATTTCTGTGAAATACTTTTTGAATCAAACTTCAAATAGCGAAGTTATGGGCCGGACCAATTTTGCTGCAAGGTCATGCTGTGACCTTGACCTTCAAGGAAGCGACCCAGATGTTGCACGCGACACATCGTCTCAATATGGTGATCATTTCTGTGAAATATTTTTAAAATACGACTTCAAATAAACAAAGTTATGGACCGGACACGATTTTGTTGCAAGGTCATGCTGTGACCTTGACCTTCAAAGTAGCAACCCAAATGTTGCACGCTACACGTCTCAATATGGTGATCATTTCTGTGAAAAAGTTTTAAAATCAGACTTCAAATAACAAAGTAATGGGCCGGACACGATTTTGGTGCAAGGTCATGCTGTGACCTTGACCTTCAAGGTAGCGACCCAAATGTTGCGCGCAACACATCGTCTCAATATGGTGATCATTTCAGTGAAATATTTTAAAAATCCGACTTCAAATAACAAAGTTATGGAACGGACACGATTTTGCTGCAAGGTCATGCTGTGAACTTGACCTTCAGGGTAGCGACCCAAACGTTGCGCGCGACACATCGTCTCAATATGGTGATCATTTCTGTGAAATATTTTTTAAATCGACTTCAAATAATGAAGTTATGGACTGGACACGATTTTGCTGCAAGGTCATGCTGTGACCTTGACCTTCAAGGAAGCCACCCAGATGTTGCGCGCTACACATCGTCTCAATATGGTGATCATTTCGGTGAAATATTTTTAAAATCGGACTTCAAATAATGAAGTTATGGACCGGACACGATTTTGCTGCAAGGTCATGCTGTGACCTTGACCTTCAAGGTAGCGACCCAAATGTTGCGCGCGACACGTCGTCTCAATATGGTGATCATTTCTGTGAAATAGTTTTAAAATCAGACTTCAAATAACAAAGTTATGGGCCGGACATGAATTCAGGACGTACGTACGTACGTACGGACGGACGGACTGACAACCCGACGACTATATGCTCCCCCGAAATTTTTCGGGGAGCATAATTACTTAATGAACTTGTCCAGCTTCTATTCTTGTAACTGTCTATTATCAGTCTCGGGATATCAAGAAGAAAATTTAAAGACAGAAAATCTTTGGAAACTCTTGACCATTTTTATTTTTGATAGTGTAAATGACATTGCATCATTAAGATTTAATATACACATTATTATATCATTTCATTCATTCCAGGAAATGTTTCTTCCAAATATTGCATTTTAATAAAATAAAATACAACTAGAAATATCAAAGTTAAATATATTATATAAATTAGAAATATATAAGTTAGTCATATTTTCAAATTTAGTCATATTTTCAAATTTAATTCTAATTTGAAATGATGGATAATTCTTAAAATACATTATGCAGAGTTATTGACTTTGTAATCTCAATTCCCAAAGCTAGATAGCAAACCCAAGAAAAACCTGAATAATGCACAAAATAGAAAATATTCAGCAAAGCCCATGCCAGAGCCATTAGTCCAGGTCTGTGAACTATTAATATAATCTCAATAACTTGTATAAAGTTTAAAGTCAGTGAAGTGAATACTGTCAGTGGGTGTTTATATAGATAATGCATGCAAAACCTTTCACAAATAAGTCAGTCATAATCTATGCTATCACTTTTATTTCCCCTCCAATGAGATCATTTTTATTTCCATATGAATGTCGGTGATATCACCTTAAAAGTTTTATAACATAATTTACATAAAATCTCACCTCAAGTGTGGCACCAGCTAGTTGTTGCAGTGTAGGCCATTTCTGAAATATTTACAACTATTTTATTATTCTTTTAATACTGGTATAAATGGAATTTAACTTATGACTGAAAATAAAAGAACTAAAAACCTTGAGTTTTATTATAATGAAAGATCTTTAATTTCAACTTTCAAAAAATATTTAATATTATAATAATATACATTTGTACTGTAAAGCAAAAAATACAGATGTCTATGTAGAATATAAAATTTAAGCAATAGATAGTCAAGTGCCTTACCTTCATCCATTTATTATAGTAATCAATCACCGTGGCAACCTGTGTCTGCTGCAACATAATCTCTGACACCCATACTGAAACAATACATTACCTAGTGGGTTTTAGAGCTAAAGAAATAGATTACATTTTCTTAGCTGAAATTACACTTTTTAACACCATTTCACTTCTTGTGAAATTGTGAATTAAAATTAACCACTGATGTGTTCAGATGTGAGAGTAGATTGACTGACAACATACTTTTAAATTTTAATTTAGTTAAACATGTTTAGTGAAACATATGTGAAAATCTCGCCTTTTCCCCAACAGTATTTCAGTCATATAGGCAGGTAGTTTCCTAACCATCGTTCCTGGAGAGTTACACCAGTACTAGACTTGTGACCTTCCTCCGTGCTAAACTACCATTAGATTAGAAGTCATCGGCTTTAACCCCTCGACCATGGGGGCGGTCATTTGAAATATTGATTGCATAATGCATAATATCCTAGTGAGGGAAAAGTGAAGGGTTTGCTTTTTTGTACTAGATCAATATTTTACCAGCATAAGCTCGTTCATTTAAATCTGATTTAGTCGCATTTCTCCGCCATGGCAAATCCCTCTTGTTTTTCTCATACCATGTCACAAGACTGGCCCGCACATCCTTAACGTCCTCGTCTGTGAAGTTATGAAATACTGGTACTGTACAGCCATTATTTTCTTTATGAAAACAAAAATAATGAACAGATATAAAGATAAAGTAATTTGTTTTTAATTTTAAAGAAAACTTGATCAACTATTTTGGATTCTTTTCTTTACTGGAATGCATGCATGTGAAATTTTTTCAATGATCCAGTGGGAGATTTTTCTTCAAAAAGAGGGACATTTTAGAATTTGGAAAAACAAAGAAGAAAGTTCTTACATCAAAAAGAGGGAGATTTCTTTAATTTGTGGAAAAAAACTTATTTTAAGAAAAAACAAGAACCGGTTGATGCTCCCCGAGAAGGTTCTGGACACAGGAAAGTATAAAAACAAGAGGGCCATGATGGCCCTAGATCGCTCACCTGACCCATCAAACTCATCCAAACAATTACCTAGACAAGCATTCTGACCACGTCTCATGACAGGTGAGTCAAAAATGTGACCACTACAGTGTTAACAAGGATTATCCATATTTGAGCAGTGTGACCTAGTTTTTTACCCAGGTGACCCATATTCAAACTTGACCTAGAAATCATCAAAACAAACTTTCAGACCAATTTCCAGGACACTTGGATCAAAACAGTAGCAACTAGAGTGTTAACAAGATTTTTCTATTTTTAGCTCCGGTGACCTAGTTTCACATGCGATTTCGAACTCATCCGAGCAATACCTCTTATAGTTTTACAGTTATGTCCTGGACAAAGTTCAAAGTGTAAAAATAAACAAAGGGGAATAATTCAAAAATTAGGCAAGGCAGAGTTACGGTACTTGTGCACTGAAAATCTACTCAATGAGATCTTTCTACTTACAAAGTTTCATGTTGATACCACTTATAGTTATGTCCTGGACAAAGTTCAAAGTGTAAAACAAGAATTTGTAACAGAGTTACCAACGTCCCCCGCCTCGGGGAAGTTTTATATGAAGCATAAAATTGTGCTATTTCAAAAGATTGAGGTATGGATGTCAGGACTTTCATTCCAAAATTATAATCAATGCTAGATCTACAAATGCAACAATGAATTTATTAAAGAAATACTAGTAAAATGAAACACGGAATGTAAAATTCTATCATGTTAACCTTTGACCTCTTAGTGTGACCTTGACCTTGGAGGTAGGGGTGCAGGTGTTGTGCATGACATATCATCTAATTAATATTACTATTTGTGCCAAGTATTTTCAAAATCCCTTGAACTATGTAGAAGTTATAGATCGGACACAAAATATACCCTATAACAGACTATGTCAATCTTTGACCTCTAAGTGTGACCTTGGAGGTAGGGACCCATGTTTTGCGTCTGACATATCATCTTATTATTGTGATTATTTGTGCAAAGTATTTTTAAAATCCCAGGTCATGGACTGGACACAAAATATACCCTATTACAGAGTATGTAAATGTTTGACCTCTACGTGTGACCTTGACCTTGGAGGTAGGGACACATGTGTTATGCATGACATATCATCTTATCATTGTGACTATTTGTGCCAAGTATTTTCAAAATCCCTTGATCTATAAAGAAGTTATAGACGGGAGTCAAAATAAACCATATAACAGACTCTGTTAACCTTTGACCTCTAAGTGTGACCTTGACCTTGGAGGTAGGGGTGCAGGTGTTGTACCTGACATATTGTCTTATTATTGTGACTATTTGTGCCTAGTTATTTCAAAATACTGAAGAAGTACAAAATATACCCTAAAACAGAATATGTTATATTTTGACCTCTAAGTGTGACCTTGAACTTGGGAGGTAGGGATGCAGATGTTGCGCATGACACATTGTCTTATTATAGTGACTGTGGCACGTATTTACAAAATCCTTTGATCTATAAAAAAGTAATGGACTGGACACAAAATATACCCTGTAATAGACTATGTTAATCTTTGACCTCCAAGTGTGACCTTGACCTTGGAGGTAGGTGACGGTTGTTGCACATGACACATCTTATTGTTGTGAACAATTGTAGCAAGTATTTACAAAATCCCTTCAAAGATAAGAAAGTTATGGACAGGACACAACATATACCATCAAATAGACAATGTTGACCTTGAATGAGCAAGTGTGACCTTGACCCTGGAGGTAGGGGTCTGGTTGTTGGGCATGACACATCAACTTATTATAACAAACATTTGTGCCAAGTTATTTCAGATTCCTTTGATAAATGAAAAAGTTATGGACCGGACACAAAATATACCCTGTAATAGACTATGTTAATCTTTGACCTCCAAGTGTGACCTTGACCTTGGAGGTAGGTGACGGGTTTTTGCACATGACACATCGTCTCATTATTGTGAACAATTGTGGCAAGTATTTACAAAATCCCTTCAAAGATAAGAAAGTTATGGACCGGACACAAAATAGACAATGTTGACCTTGAATGAGCAAGTGCGACCTTGACGCTGGAGGTAGGGGTCTGGTTGTTGGGCATGACACATTGACTTCTTATAACAAACATTTGTGCCAAGTTATTTCAGATTCCTTTGATAAATGAAAAATGGACCGGACACAAAATATACCCTGTAAGAGGGTATAGACTATGTTAACATTTGACCTCCAAGTGTGACCTTGACCTTGGAGGTAGGTGACGGGTTGTTGCACATGACACATCGTCTCATTATTGTGACCAATTGTGGCAAGTATTTACAAAATCCCTTCAAAGATAAGAAAGTTATGGACCGGACACGACATATACCATCAAATAGACAATGTTGACCTTGAATGAGCAATTGCGACCTTGACCTTGGAGTTAGGGGTCTGGTTGTTGGGCATGACATATTGACTTCTTATAACAAACATTTGTGCCAAGTTATTTCAGATTCCTTTGATAAATGACAAAGTTATGGACCGGACATGAAAGTGTGACGGACGGACAGACGGATGGATCCTATTACTATATCCCCCTTTTTTCTTCGAAAAGGCGGGGGACAATAAACAAAGGGGAATAATTCAAAAATTAGGCAAGGTAGAGTTACGGTTTTTGTGCCTGCACACCTACTCAATGGGATCAATCTACCTACAAAGTTTCATGTTGATACCTCTTATACATTTAGAGTTATGTCCCGGACAAAGGTCAAAGTGTAAAAATAAACAAAGGGGGATAATTCAAAAATTAGGCAAGGCAGAGTTACGGTTCTTGTTCACTGCACACCTACTTAATGAGATCTATTTACCTACAAAGTTTCATGTTGATACCTATTATAGTTTTAGAGTTATGTCCTGGACAAAGTTCAAAGTGTAAAATAAACAAAGGGGGATAATTCAAAAACAAGAGCTGTCACAGGAGACAGCCAAGCTCGACTAATAAGATACTGGACGCAGTAAGGAGGACAAAACTATGAAAGACAAGAACCGGTTGAACCGGGTGATGCTCCCCCGAGAAGTTTCTGGACACAGGAAAGTATTAAAAAAATGAACAAAGGGCAAAAACTCCAAAATTAGGCAAAGCGGAGTTACGTTTTTTTGCACTGCACTTCTATTCAATGAGATCTATCTATCTATAAAGTTTCCTGATGATATCAGAGTTATGTCCCGGGTAAAAGTCAAAGTGTAAAAATGAACAAAGGGCAATAACTCCAAAATTAGACCAGGCTTTGTTTAGGTTCTTTAAGCATTGCAGTTCTATCCAATTATATCTAGCTACCTACAAAGTTTCATGTTGATATCACTAATAGTTTTAAAGTAATGTCCAGGACAAAAGTCAAAAAGTAAAAATAAACAAAGGGCAATTTCTTCAAAATAAGGCAAGGCAGAGTAATGATTCTTAAGCACTGCACTTCCACCTAATGAGACCTATCTATCTACAAAGTTTCAGGTTGATATCTCTTATAATTTTAGAGTAATGTCCCAGACAAAGTTCAAAGTGTCAAAATGAACAAAGGGCAATAACTCCAAAAGTAGGCAAGACAGTGTTACAGTTCTTGTGCACTTCAAACTTACTCAATGAGATCTATCTAACTACAAAGTTTCATGTTGATATCTCTTATACATTAAGAGTTATGTCCCGGACAAAGTTCAAAGTGTAAAATAAACAAAGGGGGATAATTCAAAAATTAGACAAGGCAGAGTTACGGTTTTTGTGCACTGCACACCTACTCAATGAGATCTATCTAACTACAAAGTTTCATGTTGATACCTCTTATACTTTTAGAGTTATGTCCCGGACAAAGTTCAAAGTGTAAAATAAACAAAGGGGAATAATTCAAAAATTAGGCAAGGCAGAGTTACGGTTCTTGTGCACTGCACACCTACTCAATGAGATCTATCTACCTACAAAGTTTCATGTTGATACCTCTTATACTTTTAGAGTTATGTCCAGGACAAATTTCAAAGTGTAAAATAAACAAATGGGGATAATTCAAAAATTGGGCAAGGCAGAGTTACGGTTCTTGTGCACTGCACACCTACTCAATGAGATCTATCTACCTACAAAGTTTCATGTTGATACCTCTTATACTTTTAGAGTTGTGTCCCTGACAAAGTTCAAAGTGTAAAATAAACAAAGGGGAATAATTCAAAAATTAGGCAAGGCAGAGTTACGGTTCTTTTGCACTGCACACCTACTCAATGAGATCTATCTAACTACAAAGTTTCATGTTGATACCTCTTATACTTTTAGAGTTATGTCCCGGACAAATTTCAAAGTGTAAAATAAACAAAGGGTGGTAATTCAACAAGAGCTGTCACAGGAGACAGCGAAGCTCGACTAATAAAATACTGGACGCAGTAAGGAGGACAAAACTATGAAAGAAAAATCAATTATGTATAATTAAGTATTAAGTTATAGTAAAAAAAAACATTTGTTAACATAAATTCCAAGATCAAGGGGAATAATTATAGAAATAGTCATGCTAGAGTTATGGATCTTGCCACACAACATTTGTGTAATGATAAGAAATATATATTTGAAGTTTGAAGTAGATACCTTAAAAAGTAAAGAAGTTATTATATTTCTTAAAGAAAATCCTAAGTTCAAAGAGAGATAAATCTGTAAATATTGCTTCAAGAGTTATGAACATTGTCACATAAAATGTAATTAATGATAAGGTATAAGTATTTGAAGTTTGAGGTAGATACCTTTAAAAATAAAAAAGTTAAAATAAAAAATAACATTTTTCTAGTAAATAAATCTAAGTTTATGGGGAGATAATTCTTGCAATATTGGTGCTAGAGTTATGAACCTTGTCATATTAGATGTGAATGATGATTACGTAAATATATTTGAAGTATGAAGTTGATCCCTTTAGAAATAAATAAGTTAGAGTAAAAAATAATATTTTTTATGGAAAATTCTAAGTTCAAAGGGAGATAAATCTGAAAATATTGGTGCTAGAGCTATGAACCTTGTCAAATAAGATGGGGATGATGATAACGTAAATATATTTGAAGTATGAGGTCGATCCCTTAAGAAACAAAGAAGAAACAGTAAGAAATAGTATTTTTTGAGGAAAATTCTAAGTTCAAGGGGAGATAAATCTGAAAATATTGGTGCTAGAGTTATGAACCTTGTCACATAAGATGGGGATGATGATAAGGTACATATATTTGAAGTATGAGGTTGATCCCTTAAGAAATAAAGAAGTATCAGTAAAAAAATAGTATTTTTTAAGGAAATTTCTAAGTTCAAGGGGAGATAAATCTGAAAATATTGGTGCTAGAGTTATGAACCTTATCACATAAGATGTGGTTGATGATAAGGAACAGGGCTATTATTTGAACAAACTTTGTAGACACTCACTAGAAGATGTTTCATGCTTAATATCTAAACTCTAGCTATTTGGTTTTTTTCAAAGAAGATTATTTAAGTTTTTGCTATACACATATAAGGATTATCAATGACCCCCCGGGGCGGGGCCAATTTTGACCCAAGGGCTTATATTTGAACAAACTTGGTAGACACCCATTAGAAGATGTTTCATGCTGAATATCAGTTCTTAGCTCTTGCTCTTTGAGTTCTTTTAAAGAAGATTTTTTAAGTTTTTACTATATGCATATAGGGAAAATCAATGACCCCTGGGGCGGGGCCGATTTTGACCCCAGGGCTTTTATTTGAACAAACTTGGTAGACACTCATTAGAAGATGTTTCATGCTAAATATCTTAGCTCTAGCTCTTTGGGTTCTTTAAAAGAAGATTTTTTAAGTATTTACTATATGCATATAGGGAAAATCAATGACCCCCTGGGGCGGGGCCAATTTTGACCCCAGGGATTTTATTTGAACAACTCTGGTAGACACTCACTAGAAGATGTTTCATGCCAAATATCTAAGCTCTAGCTCTTTGGGTTTTTTAAAAGAAGATATTCAAAGTTTTTCTTTCGGTTGCCATGGTAACCAGAGTTCTGCATGGAATTAAATTCTTTGAACAATTTTTAAAGGTGACCACCAAAGGAACATTCCTGTGAAGTTTGGATAAAATTGGCTATGTGGTTTATGAGGAGATGTCATTTAAAGTAAAAGTTTACGGACGGACGCCGGACGAAAAGCGATCACAAAAGTGATACAGGTCAAACATATGTCATTCTTTATTTACACAATTGTTTGAAGGAAATCCATGGAATCTCTGTTATCAAAATCCCTTACAATATGAAGTTAATAATCTTCTCATTGGTCTTTGTACGTATAACCTTCAAAACTTAATTTTCAACCACCATGTGAACTCTAGAAAAAAACTGGTTTAATGTCCATTACTGAGTATAGCTAACTTCAAACTAAAATGTGACCAAATAGTTTTATAAATTATGGAGTAAGATATTTTCTTGTGAAACAGTTCAAACTATTTTATTTTTTATCCAATATATGGTCGGTCAAAAGCTATACATAGCTTATGTTTTTGTGCTATGTTTATATGTTAAACTGGTTGGGGAGATAACTTCGGCTGGTTGATAAACTCGGCTTTTTATAATTTAATCGAGTTATCGGCTTTTTTAATGTAATCAAGCTCAACATCTCGTACCAACGCAGGAATTCGACAATATCTGGAAATTTTTTCAAGTTTGGTAGGATATTAAAAAAATTGCAGACTATTTACCGTTTGTTTACAAAACATGCCTATAAATAGTACGGGAAATCTGATTGCTGTACGCAGCGGCAAGCGCAGTAGATGCTCATTTTGAGGCCAGTACAGGGTTACTTTTATATATTGACCGACTACCGGTGAAGCAGACGATGTTCACATGTAGATGATTTTACACTCAATTTTGTCTTGCTAACTCAGAAAAAAATCTGATTGTTTACTCTTCACTCTGTTTAATTTCGAAGTAACCCAAGCCAAAATGCATTTGAATCACTAATTAAGCGGCCGAATAGCTCAGTCAGTAGAGCCGCAGTAAGGTATCCCGAGGGTCCCGGGTTCAAGTTCCGGTCAGGCTGCACATTTTGCCCACCCTGTGACATACAAAAAAACAAAAAACGTATTTACGTTAAAATGATTTATATGTTATATAGCACGTTGCATATTTAATATCATGTAATCATAGATGCATGTATTCATTATAATAACGTAATTCTCAAAATTTCTGATAAAAAATATTTTCTATTTTACATATATATATAGCAAAGGAATAATTAAATGTCTAAACATGTTATTCTACGATTTAATTTACTCATTAAAAATAATTGAAGAAGAAAAACAAAGAGCCGGAATTATCTACTAGCGCATGTTAAAAATGCCCTTTTTACATACCTCTTCCAGGGCCTCTCAAAATTACCCGTTTTGTTTCTAAATATAACTTTTATGGTGATACCGGAATATCGAAGAGCTGAAGTTTATTAACACCGATTTTCGGCTGAGTTTATGTCCCAACCCAGTACCAACAATAAATAATTTTGATTTGATTTGTTTTATAGTTAATGGTAGTTTTGACCAAGCTGACCATTGTCTATCTTCTATCTTCCGTTAACTTAATGTCAAACCCCTCACTGTACATACCATCAAGTGTGTCTCAGAATTTGTACACATGGTGGGGGCGATTTCAAGTGTTGTAGGATTAAAATTTATTTAACATCAATTGTCATAGTGTTACAAATTAGTTGTCAGTCTAAGTGCCTACAACAGTACAAACTGACGTATTCGACCAATACACCCGTAAGCACTTTTCATAAGAACTACGTAAATAACCGAGGTATATCTAGTGAAAAAAATACGAGTTGTTTTCCTTATCTTCGAGTAAAATTGGCATCTCTTACGCTAAAACAATACAAATCAAGCCATTTTTAAACCGCTATAGTTTGTTGTGATTAAATGTCCGATTTTAGAAATAATTACATCAATGGAAAGCTTGGGATCTTAGCTTTGTCACAGTATATAATATTACATATCTTTCCACACCAAAGTACTTAAATTAAAATTTAAATTTTAAATTAAAAGCCCATTTTACATACGATTTATACAGTGAGGCCACATTTAAAAAAGTCTGTGTTTGCTGTCTCCCGACCCTACTTTTTAGAGTTGGGTAGGTAGGTAGGGATTTTTTTTTTTTTTTTTTTGGAAATACATAAATGTTTTTGGTTTGATTCTGTCTGTTGGAAAAAACAATTTAATAAAATGCGAATAAACATTTTAAAATTGATATATCATACTTTTTATTTCAGTTTGTATATCTTTCAATTAGTCAATACAAAAAGTATAGTTCATTTTAATTAAAACACATGTAACAAAAGCAAATTTCGAACATTTACCCTACATGTGTGCGGATGACTAAAACACACAAATATACGTGGATAACAGAACACTCAAATATACTCAAATATATTATGCAAAATAACTACTGAACAACAAAAGGCATCATTATACATCAACAGTTTAAAGTCTTCTTACATTTTATCTTCACTTAATGACTAGTAAGTAACACAACCAGAAAAAAAAAAACTTCAAACACTATGCAACTTCAGACAAGTAAACAGTTAAGCCACAGTCCTAATTGTGGAAATACCAACAAAATTTAGGTTCACATTATTCATTTTTTATAGGACATCTATGGGGAATGTTTTTCTTGTGGACAGTGATGCATTTCTCACAAACTGGAAGTACAATCCTATACTTTGTTAACAGTTTCGGATTTCTCTGTGCTTCTAGCTCAGCACAATGGGCACAAATACCTGGTCGTCCAATGTTGGAGGTACAGTAAGGGAACTCCACGTGAGATTGGCATGACATCTGCAGTCATACAAACACTCTCCCTTGCAGAGCATCTCCTATGAAAACAGACAGAAGGCTAATTAGACTTTATGCAATAAAGATTTTGCCAAAAATGCAATTATTTTAACATTTTTAATTATACAAACACCATGGGAAATATGTAAGAAAGAATAAAGTCAGGTTTCTACTTTCAGTTGATTATGTAAAAACATTATGACATCACTATTTCAAGAATATAAGCACAAAATGTGCAATATTAATACTAACCATCACTGTAATGACTGAAACACAGCTGTAATCAAACTTCTCAAGATTGTGTTTTAGAGATCATGTTTCCCTGACTGTCAATTTATTCTTGGAGTAAATACACCTTGGTTTATCGCTTTGAGTGCATGGAACAAATAGCCTTGCATTTTGAGCCACTAGAAGACTATTCTTAAAGCCCTGCAATAATGAGAAAATGTGATATCTTTAATATTGAAATGAGTGCTGAAATGGTTCCAGTAGCTATACTAAGACAGGTGGTACTGAAAACAATAAGATGCATTTGATGGTTGAAGAAAATGATTATTAAATAAATACTGATAAATGAATGAGTACATACAAGAAACTTTTTTTACAAAATTTTATTTTAAGTCGATTACATGAGTATTCAATAAGTTTTTAACCAATAATTTCAATGCCAAACCAGTATTTTAGCATACAGTAAGAACGTCCAATTTTTTCGGGTAAAAATCCTCTGCATCATTCAACAGATCGGCCCATGCCCAGACCAATCCGTACTCGTGGAGGTTATTTTTCAACAAAGTTGAACCAGAGCCAGTATCATACGTAATAATAACTGTTGACGAGATGATAAAATACTCGTCTTCTTCTAACTTTCGTTTTGCTATCGCATGCTATCGCAAAATTGTAACGGAAGTGTACACAATCGACATTTACCCGGCGGTACTTGATTTTCGATACACGTGATGAATAATATGCGGGTACCAGAATACTACACGCCGTTATTGAACGGATATCGGTAAAAATATGCGGCACAAAAAAAAAAAAAAAAATGGTCAGCGAGAGCAAATAAACATTTTCGGAGCGCAGCGGTTTTTTTTAGGGTCGGTCGGGAGACAGCAAACAAAGCTATTTTTAATTTTGGCCTGAGATACACAACTGGTTATCTTTACTCGAAAACCTACTGATAAGAATAGCATGTTGTCTGCTAGTTGGGGAAAGTGTTTATCGGTGTGTTGTGAATGCAGGAAATGATTTAGTGGTCCTAGACCTACCGGACTGCATGCGCATGCGCGACGGTTTTCACGGGACTGAAAAAGTACCCGGATAGTTCTAGGATTGAGTGAATTGAGTTCTGCGTTGGCTGGCGAAGTGTGAACATCAAGAACAAGCTTTGGTAAGCTCCCGGCCTGTTTTCCCTTCTTTAGGCTATGATTTAAGGAAATACAACATTGGCGACGAGGATTAAAACTGGATAGCAGGGCAGTGACTTTTGCATGTCATAAACGTCGTTCATTTGTAGTCAATTTTCGCGACATTCTGGACCGTTGCATAAATTGGAAAATTGACTTTGACATTCAGTTGGCATTGTGAAATAACCAATCGACGATAGCCCAAAAGGGTTGATGTACTAGTTTTTTTTTGATTTTGTGGCTTCTAGCTTTTATTTAAAAAATACTTGGTCAACATAAAGTTTGGGAAACTGCAGAATGGTATGCTTTTCATAAATAAATAATTCCACTCTAAATTCATAGTAAAGCACGCCCAGTATTGTCTTTTTATTTACTTTAGCCCTTTTCAGAAACGACTTTGAAGATTTAAGAGACAGTGACAGCATACAGACATTGTGAAAGGTATACAAGTTATCTTATCTTGAATATCTTATTTCAGTTGTTTACAAGTGTACCAGGATCACCAAATAAATTATTTCCGTGTATTCTATATCAGAAATAATTGCGGATAATTAATTTATTGTACATTTCTTCAGAAATATTTTACAGAATTTCACATAAATTTTTGATTTAATTCTTGAATGTGAAGTAAAATAAATTAAAGCAGCTGTGTCAAAGTAAAGTCTATATTATTTAAAGGAGCTGTCTCAAGTATTCAGTAAATACATTTGATTTAAAGAACCTGTCTCATATAAGTCGATTAAATTTTTTAAAGCTATTTTTTAATTAATATTCTGTGTATTCTATACACGAATAAGTAAATAAGTGGAATTTATTTTTTAAAGCTACTTTTACATATATATTCGGTGTATTCTATACTCGAATAAATAAGCTTGGATCAATTTTCAATTGTATTCTATACATTGAAAATTTGTGATTACATTGTGTCCGCAATACATTGACTGACTTAAGTTACCATCATGTCAACATTTAATGTAAACACAATGACTAAAGAGGAGTTGATGAAATTGCCAGCTATTGGTGCGAAAAGGGCAACAAATATAGTCCAGTTTCGACAAATGCATGGCAAGTTGACGAAAGATGATTTCATCACCATAATGGCAGGTCATCTTAACCCAGATATGTTGAAATACATTGATTTTTCAACACCTGTGTCAACTCCGAGTACAATATCTTCAAGTGGGGGGGGGGAAGTGTTGCTGTGACATTTGCCACAAGTACCACGCCTGTTGCTGTAGTTTGCAAGCCCATTCATGTTGGTAGCAGTGCAACAACAACAGTTACAGTAAGTAGTACAACTACGCCTACTGTAACTAAAGGATCTAGACTTGCAGCTGGATTTACCTTGCGAACGCCAGTTACAAAAGCAGTTTCGAAGGTAATGACTACATCAACTACAACCAGCAGCGTGAAAACCAAGGTAATTACAGTTCCGGTTACCAAAATAACAACTGCTGTGAGGGTTGCAGCTAGTAGCACATACACTACAGTGAGTGCAACCGGTGCAACACCAATTATGTCAGCCCCTACATCTTTAACAATACCAGAGATGGAGGCACCACAAGGTACGCCACACATTGAAGATGTTTTGACTCAACTTCTTACCTTAAGTCAGGGTATGACTAAAAGAGATTTAATAGACTTGATATCTGCATTACCAGAAGCAAATGCAAGTGATACGGATGAAGATTCTACTGCAATAGATACACCTTGTACTTATAGTACAGGTTATATGCACTATCAAATGGATCCTTGCAATACAGGTATACTTGGTTCTTCTAGAACAAGGTTTACAAGTACGGTAGATGATGTCAAGCCTAAATATTTCAGTAACAGTGCATCCAGGTCATACAACACTAAATTGGACACAGGGTATGGCAACCCTAAATGTATATCTCCTAAGAAAGAATATACATCTGCTACTTATGTATATGGAGATACACAACAACAGTCGAGGTCAACTAAAGGGTCTTCTAGACATTTAGATAGATATGAATGCCATAAGAACAGTTCAAGAAGAGACCAACGAAGTTACCATACCAGATCAGAAAAGTCAAGTGAAAGTAGCGATAATAGTAGAAGCAGATCAATCGGTAGAAGAGATGTTCAGTCCAGATACAGTAGCGATGGTAGAAAGAATCGGGACAAGAGTGGTTACAACAATCGGTCTTCTTCTAGAAACCGTTTGTCGAGAGATGACAAGTACAGCCGTAGATCACGGTCGTCTTCTAGACACCAAAGATCAAAATCCAGAAGTCCGAGCTTTTCAAGGTCAAGATCATACAGATATAGGAATAAATCTTCAAGCAGCAGCAGTAGCACGAGATCTCGATCAAGAGGCTATGGTCATTCAGGGTCAAGACGTCATAAGTACGGGTCCCATGATAAGTATTGCAAGCCATCTAGACGACATGACAGAAGTCGCTCTTCGAGTTATTCTGATCGAAGCAAGTCAGAAAAGAGAGGTAACCCGAAGGAACTTCCAAATATTTTGCGGTATGATGGGAAGACAAGCTGGTTATCTTTCAAAGAACAATTTGAAAGTTATCGAGCTGTTTCGAACTGGACTGACAGTGAAAGTAAAGATTACCTTACTTGGAGTCTTCAAGGTAAAACGTTAGATTTCTTCACAATAACAAATAAAGCAGGGCATTGCTATTCATATAAGCAAATGATGAAGAAATTAGAGACCAGATTCGGCGACCAGGAACTTACCGAGACGTCACGTGTTAAGTTCCAGCAGGCTAGACAAGCATCAGATAAATCTTTAGATGATTGGGCAGATCGAGTGCTGACACTTTCGACATATGCATTTAAGGATCTACCCGAAGAATACAGAATGCGAGAGGCAATTTCGAAGTTCTGCCAAGGATGTATTGATAGAGAAGCAGGAAAGCATGCATGTTTCGAACATCCTAGGAGTATACAGGCTGCACTTAACGCTGTGAAGCATCACCAGTATATCTCTGAGGCAGTGGATGGCAAAAAGCATTCTAGAAGATCTAAAGATGATGTGTCAATTAATGCAGTAAATACATCAGCTGAAGCCAGGGTGGAACAATTGCTGAACAAAGCTATGGAACAGCTTAGCAGTAAAATTCAGCAATTGACTACAACCAATAAAGAAACTGAATCTAGGACAGGAAGAGGGCTATCATGTTTCTTTTGCAAACAAAGGGGCCACATTAAGAAAGACTGTCCAGGATTTAAAGAATGGTTGAAGAAAAAAGGGCTATCTAACACTACGGAGCAACAACGAAAATCCAGCAAATCGTGATTTAAACAAGAAAGGGCTGAATGGAATGGCCAACCGTTCAAGCCCGAAGAAGTAACTGCTCAAAATGGTAAAGATTCTGCGACTTCTAGTCCGGAAACTGATGTCATCTGTGAAGAACAACCAGTTACAGATCACGAAGATGTTATTAGCCTTCATAAAGGTGACAAGACTTCTAGTCAAGGTCATCAAAGATCATCTTAACACCCTGGAGTTACTGCAACAATTAAATCTGATGAAAAAGATCATACAGATGGCATGACTTCTAGTCATGTTAATGAAAGCAAAGATGTTTTGAAAGAGGGTAATACAGTCAAATTAAATTTAGGTATCCAAGAAACACAGAATGACGGAATTGTCAGCGTTCATCAAGTGCGAGCTGGTTCTTCTTTTGTGTTACTGACAGTTGGTGATCAAGAAGTCAAAGCAAGAATTGACTCTGGTGCTGAAATTACCATACTCTCTTCAAAAGTCTTCGCTACCTTGAGCAAAAAGCCTGCAAAAGTAAAAGATGTAGTTATGCAAATGGCAGATCAAGAAGCAGTACTAAAAGGCTTTATCACTAAACCATTAAGATTGCAACTTGGATCTCAAGTATTTCATGAAAGAGTTTATGTTGCACCTATTAGTGATGAAATGCTGCTTGGACATGATATAATGCATCATTTAGGAGTTATGATGGATATGCATTCAGACACTTTAATTGTGAATGGTGAGCAGATTCCCATGAATACAAGCTTTAGAGAGGGAAAGCTGACTATTGCAAGAGTTACAGTGGCAAAACGTACTGTGGTTCCGCCAAATTCAGTTGTTCGGATGTCATGCAGTCTCAACACACATCTGAGTGACTATTTTATAGAACCAGATGAAAAGTTGAATACAGTTGGTATATTGATGCCAAGGACATTGATGTCTTCAGATACGGAGCCAATTGTTTGTTTAGTCAATCCAACTGACTCTTACAAGACATTCAAGAAGGGTAAAGTGATTGCAAATGCATATGAAGTAGAACATATCCTAGATGAGCAAAGCGAAGTAGCTACATCTCTGCCTAAAGAAAATGAAGTGACTTCTAGTCATTCTAAAACTACATCGTCTAAATCTCGAAGGATTTCTAGTTCTACGAGATTAAGAGTTAGAACAGTCGCCGAACAGTTGTGTGAATCATTAGAGACTCCAACAGAAGTGGTTCCAGATCATCTGCTAAAGTTGTATCAAGCTTCTACTGAACATCTTAATCAAGGGCAAAGTAAGAAGTTAGCTAAACTCCTTAGCGATTATGAAGATGTTTTCGCTAAGAGTGATTTCGATTTGGGAAGCTTTACTACAATAGAGCATACCATAGACACCGGATTTGCAAAACCCATAAAACAACGCATGAGGCGCACACCAGCTTGTTTTGTTGGGGAGGAAGAAGAGCATCTGAAGAAAATGGTGGATGCCGGTGTCATACAGGAGTCTGTATCAGAATGGGCGTCCTCTCCAGTTCTGATCAAAAAGCGTGACGGATCTGTAAGATGGTGTATAGATTACAGAGCCCTTAATGATGTCACGGTTAAAGATACTTTCCCATTACCATTGGTCGAAGATTGCTTAGATACATTGTCAGGAAGCATCTGGTTTTCTAAATTAGATGCAAACTCAGCGTATTGGCAAGTCAAGATAAGTGAAGAAGACCGAAAGAAAACAGCGTTTCTAACAAAATACGGTTTGTTTGAGAACGTTAGAATGGGGTTTGGTCTGACCAATGCACCAGCCACATTTTCCAGAGTGATGAATCTGATATTGCGTGGATTAACTTGGAAAACGGTACTGGCATTCTTAGACGATATATTGGTGCTGGGAAGGAATTTTGAGGACCATCTGGGAAATATAGCCGAAGCCCTAGAAAGATTCCGCACACATGGTTTGAAGCTAAAGCCAAGAAAATGTGTTTTCTTCCAAAAAGAAGTAGAATTCCTTGGAAGAACAGTTAGTGGGAATAAAATGGCCATGACTTCTCGAGATATAGAAACAGTAGCCAACTGGCCATGTCCAAAGTCATCCAAAGATGTCGAAAGGTTTTTAGGCTTAGCAAATTACCATCGTACATTTGTCAAGAACTTTGCGGAGATAGCACTGCCGTTATACAAACTAACGGGAAAGAATGAATTTCATTGGGGCGATAAAGAACAAGAAGCATTTAATACATCAAAGGTAGCTTTAACATCACCACCAGTTTTAGCTTTACCAAATCAAGAAGATTCTTTTATATTAGATTCGGATGCTTCGGATTCGGCTTTAGGTGCAGAATTACTTCAGGTTCAAGATGGAGAAGAGAAAGTCATTGCTTATAGCAGCTTTTCATTGACTCCAGAACAAAAGAACTATTGCACCACCAGAAAAGAACTTTTGGGCATTGTGAGATTCACGAGGCAGTTTAGGCATTACCTTTTAGGAAAAGTCTTCACTGTGAGAACCGATCACTCCAGTTTGACCTGGTTATTAAGATTTAAGGAACCACAGGGTCAGCTGGCTCGATGGATAGAGGAACTGTCTCAGTACAACATGATTGTTAAACATCGAGCTGGATCGAAACACGGCAATGCGGACGCGCTGTCAAGAATTCCGGAAACTTTGACACCGTGTAAATCGTATATAGCTGGCATTAAGCTTGCAGATTTGCCATGTGGTGGATGTCCTTACTGCATTAGGGCTGACGAGCAATGGGCCAAATTTATTGATGATGTCGACGACTCAGTAAGATTGGCTCAGCAGGGTATAACGACATCCAATTCAGTGAACGTTCATATGGGGGCAACTGCAGAACTGTGCGGGTCAAGTCTTGAAGATGTAGCAAGTATTAGGATCCAGGTTCATGATGAATCTGACTTGAGTACATCATCCAGAACAAGAGATGCCCAGAATTTCAAATAAATAACTTCAGTAAAAAGGCAGTGCTATGATGAAGAGAACAGTACAGATCTTCTAGATCATACTGAAACGAGTACGGATAGCATCGGTTTTCTAGACCATGCTGAATCCGGACTGGTGGTTGTGAAAAATGAAGTTCCAGGTGGCTTCTAGCCTTTGAGAAGCTTTACAGCAACGCCAGTGTACAAAAGGACTTCTAGTCCTTCCTCTACAGCCTACTTATTTAGGGTAAGTTAAAGCCGCGATGTGATACTAATTCACAATTAAGGAAGTAAACGAGCTTCTAGTTCTTTACTGATGCATTCACAGCATTAATCCCAAGACCGAAGCCTTCATTCATAAAGTTGGGGGGAGTGTTGTGAATGCAGGAAATGATTAAGTGGTCCTAGACCTACCGGACTGCATGCGCATGCGCGACGGTTTTCGCGGGACTGAAAAAGTACCCGGATAGTTCTAGGATTGAGTGAATTGAGTTCTGCGTTGGCTGGCAAAGTGTGAACATCAAGAACAAGCTTTGGTAAGCTCCCGGCCTGTTTTCCCTTCTTTAGGCTATGATTTAAGGAAATACAACAGGTGTATTGTCATATTTGACAAACTAGTATTTGACGAGATGTCTTTTGACGAAATGTCGTAAACTGCTTAATATCAATAAAATTCATTGAAATATCAATATTCATCAGTTCATTAAGAAATCTACAATGATAAGATCTTGTTACACAAATAAATGAATAAATAATTAATTCGGCGGGTGGGGGGGGACATATTTCAAATAGACAACTGTTTGGTGAAGAAACGTCTGGGGTAAGAACTTGTAAGGGGGATAATAGTCTGTCATACGGACTTTTATGTCATTAAAGTCCGTGATAAAACGGCTTACAGACAACTCACCCCCCAGACAATTCACCCTCAGCCATTTTTTCCAGACAATTCACCCATCAGACAGTTCACCCCGCATTATTGGAAAAATGACACAGACAATTCACCCCCCATTTTCTTAAATTTAATTTTGATGAAATTTATCTTAAAATCAGAAGATGCAATAAACAAATTTGTTGTGTTTTTTACTTAATTGATATTTATAAAATATTTAGTCATATTCAAATTAATTATTATAATTTATTACTTAAAAATAATATTTGTTACTATGCGTTAATATTTTTACATATTATTTACATACAAACAGTAAAAAATACAAATTTACCATAAATTTGTCTTAATTTGTATTAGTGCTATTGATGTTATTATAAGATGACATATCAAAGATATTAACATGTGATAATCATTTGCTCTTTAATCCCTTTCATTTTGAATATTTTGTTGAAGTGACAATCAAGCAATGATAAGGTGTTAAGTGCTTCTGATGAAAGAGTGGATGTAGAATAAACAATAGGTTTTTCAGCACTTTAAGATAATGGATAATTAAATTATTCCTGCAGACAGTTGTACATGTTTGCATTATATATACAATAAAAATATCAAGACTATTAAATAAATGATAGATAATATGTTTATGAAAAGTGTATATATTATGGGCATTTCCCTCAATATAAACTATGTGCTATTTGATTTCATTGAATAAAATTATATTTTTTGTTGTATACATCATGTATACTGTATGTGCTGTTATACAGTTATATTTTGTGAATAAATATGACATAATAAATAAATAAATAAATATACTGACTTTTTGACTTTTTTTTAACCATAAACATGATTATCATTTATGAGGGGTGAATTGTCTTATCTATTTTGGGGGGTGACCTGTCTTGAGGGGTGAGTTGTCTTGGTTTTTTGGGGGTGAATCGTCTGGGGAGTGAGTTGTCTTGTTTCCGATAAAACAGATAAAATTTGGGATAAAAAACATCCGACTACTACGTCATTAATTGTCATAATGTAACAGTATTAGAAACGTGTTTAATTGTTAGACAAGGAAAATCATACCTTTGAGTGTTGAAGACTGACATTTTCTTTTTACCATGATGAAAGTCAAAGAAGGTTGCTGTAAAACCAGAAATCTTAAGCGAAACCCTGTTTTGTTGACCACTCGCGTTTCGCGGGAAATGGGACCAGTTATTAATTAATTATTGTTCTAATAATTTTATATATTGTAGAACTCAGAGAATTTAAGCGTACATGCTTGAGCAGCATATTTTGATTTTTGACAATTATTTAATGTTTTATTTTCTTAAAAGAAAAACATTTTAATAAGGGATCAGTTGGTATGTTAAGCAACTTCAGTTCAGGTTGTCAAGTACTACACTCAACATCACTAATTCCGCGTCATCACTTATATTTCACGGTAATGTCATATTTTCTTGTGACCAGTGTTAAAATGGTCTGAATTGACATATTTTATTCATACACCTTAACAACAAAGTTTTTGTGCAAAATACTTTAAATCTCTAGATTTTTACGTAAAACAGAACAACATTTTACAAAATTCTGCAAAAAAAAACATAGTCCATTTAATTTGTACGTCTGAAACAATCATCATTTTCTAAATGTTCTTGTTTGTTGAAAAAAAAAATTTGAGTTACAAAGTAAGGATGATTTTAATATTTAAAATCACGCAAAATAACATGAGAAATTTTAACTGAAACATATAAAACTGAAGTATAACACCAATACCGCGATTTAAATGATGACACATTGTTTTCAAAATGGGCGACATATGGTCTACGTTAAATTTGGTCCATTAAAATTGATTTTGACTGAATATATTGTTGTTTCCTTGTGCAATAAAGCAGAAAATACCTAAATATTATAGCTTATGGCAATTTTTGTACCATAAGTTTCATTTGTTGTTTTCTTTCTGGTTTCAAAGTGTTAAGTACCGTGAACTAAGAGGAGCAAAGTATACTACCATAAAAACAGTAATACATTTTGTTTCGTGTTGAGGTGTATTCCCTTTAATACTTCACTTTATACTAAAAGAAAATTTTTACTGTTCATTAAGGTCTATAATTTGGTGAAAATCCCCGCCAAAGTTATAGGCCTTGGAAAGTGACCTCCAATTATGATGCCAAAACATGTGCGAAGTTTAAAGTTATTTATTATTTTGAACTAAAAAATAACTTAATTGTAAGGTTGAATGAAGTTAACTCTTTTCCATATGTGTATTTTAGTTTATGGGTTACATAGGCAATAGGACACTTTCTATTGGTCGCTTATATGTTTGGCAGCAACCATTTTTGTCTTGTTTTAGTTTTCTGTATTTGGCTGACAAGTACATCACATGCGGAGATTCTACTTTAGGTAAAACCGTTTTGGTTGTGTTTGTTGATGAGACAAATTGTCTTATTTGTATTTGAGAAAAGAATGTGTTTATATGAAAGTGAAACATGTGATCGGAGTTAACCTAATTATATTCTATCAATTGTGTTTTCTTTTAAATGAAAACTTAAAATTACTTATAGTGATCATTGTTTACTAATTTATTTTAGTTTGATTATAAATTCTCGAATAAGTTCCTAGAACCAACCAGTACTAAGCAATAAATGTATACAGATCTTTTCTTGCTGAAGGACACCAACATATTGCCTCTGATAGGGTTTGAACCCAGTCACATCAATACCTTCAGTGGAGACTTACTGCAGCAGATCTAGCTCACAAAAATGTGACCAATGGTAGGCAATTTTTTGGGGGGGTTTTAAAGTCTAGGTTGATCTTCTTGCACATCATAGATCTTATACAAAATTCCTAGACAACATCAATCTATCTCTCTGTACTGGCAAATTCTAAGATAATAGTTCATGTAGTAGTTCAGCCCGGAACAGCTGTTAATGACAAGATGCTAAACTGAGTTTCTTTGACCATTTTGGTGATACATATAGTTTTCCGTTTGAAACCAAAGACATAGACAAGGCTTTGCGCCAGAAAACGTAAAATATCCCAATCCAAAATAACATAGGAGACAGTAAGACTAGAAATAAGACTTGATCAATTATATGGCGATGTCCAGGTGCAGGATCATTCTAGTGAAGTTTGGTCAAAATATCCTACAAGATTTGGAAGGTATGTTAAGCCGACTTCCATACTAAATCACTACAATAAGTGTACATAAACAAGAGGGCCATGATGGCCCTGAGGTCGCTCACCTGTATATAGGCCCCTGGAGCGGGGCCAGTTAAAACCCCAGGGCTTTTATTTGAACAAACTTGGAAGACACCCATTAGAAGATGTTTCATGATGTTAAGTTTTTCATTATATGCATATAATGAAAAACAATGACCTTCCCACCCCCCAACCCCTGGCAGGGCCAATTTTAATCCAAAGGCTTTTATTTGAACAAACTTGGTAGACACCCATAAGATGTTTCATGCTGAACATCTAAGCTCTAGCTCATTGGGTTTTTTAAAAGAACATTTTTTTAAGTTTTTACTATACACATATAGTTAAATACAATGACACCCCAGGGCTTTTATTTGAACAATCTTGGTAGACACTCATTAGAAGATGTTTCATACTTAATATCTTAGCTCTAGCTCTTTGGGTTCTTTAAAAGAAGATTTCTTTAAGTTTTTACTATATGCATATAGGGAAAATCAATGACCCCCTGGGGTGGGGCTAATTTTGACCCCAGGGCTTTTATTTGAAACAAACTTGGTAGACACTCATTAGAAGATGTTTCATGCTAAATATCTTAGCTCTAGCTCTTTGGGTTCTTTAAAAGAATTTTTTTAAGTTTTTACTATATGCATATAGGAAAAATCAATGACCCCCTGGGGCGGGGCCAATTTTGACCCAGGGCTTTTATTTGAACAAACTTGGTAGACACCCATTAGAAGATGTTTCATGCCAAATATCTTAGCTCTAGCTCTTGGGGTTCTTTAAAAGAAAATTTTTTAATTTTTTACTATATGCATATAGGGAAAAATCAATAACCCCCTGGGGCAGGGCCAATTTTGACCCCAGGGCTTTTATTTGAACAAAAACTTGGTCGACATTCATTAGAACACATGTTTCATGCCAAAAATCTAAGCTCTAGCTCTTTGGGTTTTTTAGAAAGAAGATTTTTTAAAAGTTTTTACTATATGCATATATAGGGAAAATCAGTGACCCCCTGGGGCGGGCCCAATTTTGACCCCAGGGCTTTTATTTGAACAATCTTGTAGACACTTATTAGAAGATGTTTCATGCCAAATATCTTAGCTCTTGCTCTTTGGGTTCTTTAAAAGAAATTTTTTTAAGTTTTTACTATATGCATATAGGGAAAATCAGTGACCCCCCGGGGCGGGGCCAATTTTGACCCTAGGGCTTTTATTTGAACAAACTTAGTAGACACCCATTAGAAGATTGTTTCACGCTAAATATCTTAGCTCTTGCTGTTTGGGTTCTTTAAAAGAAATTTTTTTAAGTTTTTACTATATGCATATAGATAAAAATCAGTGACCCCCTGGGGCGGGGCCAATTTTGACCCTAGGGCTTTTATTTGAACAAACTTGGTAGACACTCATTAGAAGATGTTTCATGCTAAATATCTTAGCTCTAGCTCTTTGGGTTCTTTAAAAGAATTTTTTTTAAGTTTTTACTATATGCATATAGGAAAAATCAATGACCCCCTGGGGCGGGGCCAATTTTGACCCCAGGGCTTTTATTTGAACAAACTTGGTAGACACCCATTAGAAGATGTTTCATGCCAAATATCTTAGCTCTAGCTCTTTGGGTTCTTTAAAAGAAAATTTTTAAATTTTTTACTATATGCATATAGGGAAAATCAATAACCCCCTGGGGCGGGGCCAATTTTGACCCCAGGGCTTTTATTTGAACAAACTCGGTCGACATTCATTAGAACATGTTTCATGCCAAAAATCTAAGCTCTAGCTCTTTGGGTTTTTTTAGAAGAAGATTTTTTTAAGTTTTTACTATATGCATATAGGGAAAATCAATGACCCCCTGGGGCGGGCCAATTTTTGACCCAGGGCTTTTATTTGAACAATCTTGGTAGACACTTATTAGAAGATGTTTCATGCCAAATATCTTAGCTCTTGCTCTTTGGGTTCTTTAAAAGAATTTTTTTAAGTTTTTTACTATATGCATATAGGGAAAATCAGTGACCCCCTGGGGCGGGGCCAATTTTGACCCTAGGGCTTTTATTTGAACAAACTTAGTAGACACCCATTAGAAGATGTTTCACACTAAATATCTTAGCTCTAGCTGTTTGGGTTCTTTAAAAGAAAATTTTTTTAAGTTTTTACTATATGCATATAGGGAAAATCAGTGACCCCCTGGGGCGGGGCCAATTTTGACCCTAGGGCTTTTATTTGAACAAACTTGGTAGACACCGATTAGAAGATGTTTCATGCTAAATATCTTAGCTCTAGCTTTTTGGGTTCTTTAAAAGAAATTTTTTTTGTAAGTTTTTACTATATGCATATAGGGAAAATCAATGACCCCCCAGGGGCGGGGCCAATTTTGACCCCAGGGCTTTTATTTGAACAAACTTGGTAGACATCCATTAGAACATGTTTCATGCCAAATATCTAAGCTCTAGCTCTTTGGGTTTTTTAGAAGAAGATTTTTAAGTTTTTACTATATGCATATAGGGAAAATCAATGACCCCCTGGGGCGGGCCAATTTTGACCCCAAGGCTTTATTTGAACAATCTTGGTAGACACTCATTAGAAGAGGATTCATGCTTAATATCTTAGCTCTAGCTCTTTGGGTACTTTAAAAGAAGATTTTTTTAAGTTTTTACTATATGCATTTAGGGAAAATCAATGACCCCCTGGGGCGGGGCCAATTTTGACCCCAGGGATTTTATTTGAACAATCTTGGTAGACACTCACTAGAAGATGTTTCATGCCAAATATCTAAGCTCTAGCTCTTTGGGTTTTTTAGAAGAAGATGTTTAAAGTTTTTTCTTTTGGTTGCCATGGCAACCAGAGTTCTGCATGGAATGGAATTCTTTGAACAACTTTGTTAAAGCTTCACACAAGGAACATCCCTGTGAAGTTTCATTATGATCTGCCTTATGGTTTCAGAGGAGATGTCATTTGAAAAGTGTGAACGGACAACGTACGACGGTCGACGTACGACGGACGAAGAGTGATCCTAATAGCTCACCCTGAGCATATGCTCAGGTGAGCTAAAAATACCAGAGTGACAACATGGCCATTATCAAGGCTCTAATTATTGTCAAAATACAATGGCTAGGAATGTGGCCAATGAGGATGTGTTGGAAACTGAAAAAGCCATGCTTTTGTTTTTGCAAAAATTATCATAATTCTAAAATTCTGAATTCCACAATGAAATATTAGCTCAAGTTATTTCAAAATCCAAACATTATCTGGGAGTATTATAAATGGTGTTCCTCTTTTTCAAATAATAGAGGAATGTTTCATTTTGAAATAATTTCTAGAACAATTTGAGAAGTTTTATTGACAAAGAGGTTTATGAGGTGACATGAATGGATAAATGGACATTCTTCACAAGTGGTGAATGACATGCTCTGGTAAATTTTTACAAGTAAAAACACAATAAAATTTCTACAAAATTTTATTTTTTTCTCAGGACTTTGTTTTATTTGATACTGCTGTAAACAAGTTTAATGGAATGATGGCTGACAATGAAAATGTATGTCATGCATGTATATAAATGAAACAAATCATTAAGAAATAAAACAACGTTGCTTTTTCATCTTTTAACATTGTTTAAAAAACATTTACTTTATGTTTCCTAATATAATATTTTTTATCTTTATTACAAATGTGTTGAGAAAATACACCAATTTCAAAGTAGAACATTCTTTTTCTATTTCATTAAAATCTAGATTAATTTATTTGCAGCAAACATCAAATTACACAACATGTAATGCATTTTGATGTTTCATCAACGAAGACTTTCTTTCTTAAATTGATAAAGCTCTTGTCTATTGTAAAAAAAATTGTACAATGAATCTTAAATCATACTGTTTTATAATACACTTTTTGTTCACGATTATATATTGCTAAATGCTGATCCATATATCAGTCAAACACAATTTTTGCAGATATTTTATATTCCAATGGCCACATTTCAACTACTGATTGTAGATTTCATTATTATATGATATTACAGCTAGATGTACAATACTCTTCACAACATAAAATTCTATTGTTTGTCGTAGTATTTAATGAACACAACCGTCTATCGACTTGAGTGTACACTGACATAGATTATGATGCTGGTTTTTCTTCTGTTTTTGCAGTGTCTTTATTTTCATCAGCTGGGGCATCGGGTTTAGTTGAGTCAGTTGCTGGAAGTATAAAATATATAACTTTAACACTCATTTCATCACCAGTTTATTGATTAAGTCTTCTATATATATTTACATCATTACTAGTTATAAGTTAACTACACATTAATGCCTTCAAATATAGATACTTGACCATCCTTTAGTAAAATGTAACTCATAAGCAAATATCTTCTTTTTTTCTTTATCTTGATATAACAAAGACATGTCTGTCCAATGAGTAGCATTAGTAACTCTCTACCTGTAACACATTCATGTCACAGAGATAGTAGAAATTGAATAGGAAATCAAGTATCTTATTTCAACACAGTGAAACTTTAGTACAAACTAGAGTACAAGTAATATAAAGTCACTAAACGTTGTAAAAACAAACGAAGCTGCTGTCTACACAGAAACTGAAGTGTCACCATACTTGTCATAACAATATTTGAGCCGCGTCACGACAAAACCAACGTAATGCATTTGCGACCAACATGGATCCAGACCAGCCTGCGCATCCGCACAGTCTGATCAGAATCCATGCTGTTTGTTTACCAACTCTTTTAAAGTAGAGAAAACTGATAGCTAACAGCATGGATCCTGATCAGACTGCGCGGATGCGCAGGCTGGTCTGGATCCATGCTGGTCGCAAAACCCATTATGTTGGTTTTGTCGTGACGCAGCTCATTTTATACCACAACAATCAAACAGCAGCTAAACCAGCTAAACAAAACAATAAAGTCCAGTTATATGTCCAAGATTTTCTGTTATTAATTCAAATTGTTAGCTAAATTACCAACTATTACAATGAAAATTGATTAGCAACTTAACCCACTGGAACTGAAAAGTAATAACCTTCACCACCAGTATAGAGCCAGGCCATCCTGCACATCTGTGAAGTCTTGTCAGGCTCTATACTGTTAGTGGCTCTATTTCTCTATATAAAAATCCCTGAATATTTAAATGAATTGTACCAATCAAATCTGTTATAACTAGAAATGTGTCCATAGGACACGGGTGCCCCCACCGCGACACTGTTCTGTCAATCTTTTGACTAAGTCAAGGGAAATAACTCTACAAATACTGGATAAATCCACAAGTGAAACTCCAGGTGCAAATCTAAATATGCTGAGCAACCTGCCCATAAGGTTTAATGACTATGTCAAATCCTGTTTGAGTAACATGCGACACAAGTTGAAAATTGCAAAATTTTACTAAGTCAAGAGCAATAACTCTGAAAATACTAAAAATATCCAGACGAAAATACCCAGGTGCACAACTACACATGCTGATCAACATTCCTGTAAAGTTACATGACTCTAGGTCAAATACTTTTTGAGTTACGTGCGACACAAGTTGAAAATTGCAAAATTTTACTAAGTCAAGGGCAATAACTCTGAAAATACTAAAAATATCCAGACGAAAATACCCAGGTGCACAACTACACATGCTGATCAACATTCCTGTAAAGTTTCATGACTCTAGGTCAAATACTTTTTGAGTTACGTGCGACACAAAAGTGAACGGAAGGACGGACGGACAAGGGTAAATCTAAATGCCCGCCACCAACATGGGGGCACAAAAATACAGCATGTTAAGGGATTAAGCAACAATGATTCCATTCTGGATTACAGCATTATTATGATGATGAAGCATGTGTACACACCAGACATTTACCTTTCTATTTGGAGATGATGACTGTAAATATTGTATTACCATAAAGGAATATTTGTGAAATATTTTATCAAACTCATTGATTTACATCCAAACTATTAAGATATCTATTCCATTTTCATATTTAAGTAACAGGTATCAGTATAACTTCAACCAGATCCGAATTATTAAGATATTTATTCCATTTTCATATTTAATTATAACTTCAAGATATCTAAATTGCTTGCTATTTAGTCAGAATACTGTTTCACATTAAATCATTTATTTTGAGAAGATCATGTCTATTCTTAATTGCCTTAACAAAGATACAAGCTATTTAAGTAGCATTATGGTTATATCATTTGTTTTTTTAAATAAACAGATATAGTGAATGACATACGCAAAAACAGGTATCAAACTATGTGTCCTCTTGTCCAAGAACAAAATGCCGCAAATGCCTGGCAGACATAATTGTGCTAAATAATAAACAACACTTGTTTTTAGTTATTTTTTTCTTTTTCTTGTTGGGTTTGTTGCACCAAAAGTGTATGTCATATGTCGAGTTTCCAGCTTTACTGGTGGAGGAAGACCTCAGGTGCTTTTCCGTGCATTACTTCAGGCACAAACAGGCACCTGAGTAGAACCACCAATGTTCCATAAGCTAGATGGATGGTTTTCCACACATGAAAGCATCCAAAGTCCCTGTTGGGATGAACTCATAGCCGTGAGGGGAAAGTGTTTGAAGAAGTCAAAGACCTTAACCACTTGGCTACAGAAACATATTGTTTTTTCATGAACATAATTTCTGATATACTAACCTTTCTTCTCAGGTTGTTCAGGGGCAGCTGGTTTATCTTTCTCTTCCCTGGAAAAAACATAAAGAGATATATGTATAAAACATATATAAGATACAAGTCTAATTTACATGCTACAGTGAGTTAAAAACAAGATATTCATTTGCATTATTAAAGCATAATTATTAAGAAAATAGATCAACTATCAAACATGAGTAAAAGCAGCCCTTATGTAGGAGCATTTAATGGTGATTTCCTGCAAAAAATGTAAGCTCAGTCTTATTTTTTGAGATTGGGTTTCAATATACACTTGGTACAACAAGCATAAAATAGCTGGACAGCTCCCTTATACAAAATGTATTATTAGTTATTAAGAATGTTGACAGGTTATATGGCCCTATATAAATGGCTATTTGTAAATATAACCAGAGCCGCTAGGCAAGGGTTATATTGCAAACAGCCATATATATACAGCCATATAACCTGTCGACAATCTTTATAACGAATTTATAATACAGCAAGCATCATTTTTTAGAGAAAAATGTAAGATTTCTTCATGAATCGACAGCAGCCGTTTATATAAAACTATATAAATGTCATGATTATCCAATGAAAAGCTTGACGTTAAAAACGTGCAGTATTATAAAGAAGGATACAGAGTTCCGTAGGGAGACTAAAATCACACAGCATTTAAGGATCAGATGATTCTAAAACATTAATCAGTGTGTCATGGCAGAAAAAAGGATTTGTTATAATTTTGGAAACAACATTTGAAGGGGGATGGTAAACATACAGTAATTTGGAAAAAATCAATCAAAATCATTAGTAAAAAAATTTTTTTGATATTCGGCCAATTTATGAATTTTAAAGCAAAAAGGAATTTTTTTTTCTTTCAAAACTTTTCCCTTTTAAAGTTCCCCAGTAAAAACCAAACCCTTTAAGAAAAAAACTAATCTATGTACATTTTTATTTAAAAAAAGCAGGGGGAAACTTTTAATTTCACATTCTTAAAATTTTTTGATCTTTATTTTAGCATTTTAAATTTTGGTGCCCAGATTTTTTCCCCTTCCCCCTTTTTCCCTCCAACCCGTCCTTGTTGTCTGCCTGTAAAAAAATATAATTTTTCAAGGGTCTAAAACAATGAAATAGAAAACCAGGTTTTTTTGTTATAAAATTCCAGTTGCTATATTTTTTGGTAATATTGATCAGTGATTACTAGAAGAATATGTAAAGTAAGATAAGTTTTGTAACATAAACTATAAATTTCTATTAATATTAACACAATTGATAACATGATAACTGCCTTACATACTTTTTAATTGAAATTATTGAATACAATGTATCTATTGTGATTGTTTTTTTAATTTTCTATTATCTTCTAAATGATAAAATAAAGATAATTTACATTTAGCACCCTCAGCTTTTTTCTCATCGTCTGTTTTTAGGTCGTTTATGTTTAGGTTTGTGTGATGTTGCTGTCTCGTCGACCGTCCAGCCTCACGTTTGGTCCTGACATCTCGTCTTCCGAGTCTGAAAAACTCTTCATCACAGTGGATACGTTTATCACTGGCACGTACTGAAAATATCATTTTATTTGTCAGAAATACTGTAATCTTATAAATATAACATAAACAATGGAACTCTTTCTAGTACATTCAACATAAATAGATGAACAATTGAATGATGAACAATCTCTTTCAAATCATAAACATCATGATTATAATTCATGAGTTTGAATGTTTCTTATCTTAGCGATATTTAGCGATAAAAAAACTTGAAATGTTCTGTAAAAAGTCTGATCCAGAAAGGGGTATTTGGTGAATGGTGCAATGCCAATTTTTGACCCAGGCATTGGTAAACATTTCAATTTCTAAAAATCTAAAAAGTTTCTAAGAATTTAATTTAAATACAGGACCAAAAAAATTAAAAGAATGCATTGAAGATGTTATAAATTTAAGAACAATTTAAAAAAATCCTATTAAGAAGCCGAAACTGAAAAGTACAAAAACCGAGGAAAATGACAGGCTTTAAAATAAGAGAACAAGAATCAGTATCATATCGTAAATGTTAAAGGGACTACTAGAGATTTCTGCTTGTTCGGGTTTTCTTTAGGTCTCATTATCACACTCTCATATTGAGGGCATCTTCTGGTATAGCTGAAATAGTTATACAATAGCACAGTTATTTACCATACATGGCTACAGGATACCTGTCTATAACAAATTCAACTTTATTGCAAAATCTTGTCTTCAACCCATAGACATAGTTACAATAACATGTAGGTATGACATGAGAAGGCAAGGTTGAACAATAAAATCTTTCAGTATACACATTGGCATACAACTCGCTAAAACATAGCAAATATCTACATTTGTATGGATATTCAATAAATTGGTATAAACATTGCGATGTAAAAGACAGCATATGACAAAACCAGTCAAGATACACGAAATCTTTCAGACAATTGAATATGAAATATACCTAAACAGTGAAGATTTAACTCTATTTTTTAAACTTCAAATATGATAAAATTATAAGTTCAGTAATATTTGGTTTAACTTTTAATTGTAAATATATTTTCTGAAATTTCCAGATTTTGCATTATAGGCCTTAAATATTTCATCAAAAATGTCCAGTACATGTAACTGTTTAGTGGTTAGTTTTAACTACAATATTAATAATTCTATACATCTAGGATAAGAAGTTAAGAAGTATAGTAATACCTTGCATTTGAACACCTGGTGCATGAGGCAACATTCTCAAGTTCTCAAACAACCTTGTCCTATAATAAATTAATACTGTATCAGTAAAATAGTGAGTTTTAGTTAACAATGTCAGATAAAACAAGAGACAAACCAAAAATACTCAAACTGACAAAATATAACAGCATTGGAATCATTTATTGAAAGCCATTTGAAAAAAAAAATGTATGCTAGATATTGTGCTGGAACCGAGTGTCACCTATCACCTTGCCACTGGTATATACAGGTAAGCCTGAGTATCTGGGCAGAAGCCTGCACATCAATACAGTCTGACCAGGCTTAATTCTGCCAATAGACTCATTTAAATTTTCATCTTGATATACACACAATGGAAACTAAACAATTCCATTAAGAAATACATCAGGTGAAACGTTCATGTAGATGAATATCAAGTACACATGTAATTCATGTCTCTGATATGTAAATACTTACTTGATTTTTTCCAGATATTCTCCTGTATTCTGGTTGGCCATATTTGAGGGACTAATGTTTAACTTGAAGTCTGGTCCATAATACTCAAAGTAATCATTGTATGGTAATTCTGTAAGGACAGATAAAAAGAAACATTTAATCACACACATACATATATTTGTCAATATTAACAAACTACTTCCAACTTACTGCCATCTAAACATAGGAATAACAGAAACTGTAAAATTTCCAGATTTATTTTCCATTATTATCTCATCTGCATAATATTTTTTTTTTCAGACTAAAGAAATTTGTTAGTATTTCTATACTTTTCTTTACCAAACATAAAACATCCAACAATAACACATATTTTATGTCTGACATTTATTTACTTGTTTCCCTAAATACAGAAGCTTCATCAGAATACAAGACATAAGATCAAATAAACAGGCAATTTCAAAATAAAACACAACATTAATAATATACATAATTTTAACACCCGTGCCGATTTTGCGACTCCGTAAAAATGGGTATTGCATGGCCGTGCATGTATTTTGACGTGACGTCATTAGCGTTATACAAACATAGTGTAAAGACGCTCTAAATGTTAGCGTTATACTATAGGCGCGTCAAAGAAAAATGACTCTTATTTAACTTTAAACGGTCTTTATTTTGGGTATGTGATAAATAGAATATTAAATTCGTGCAAGTTCATTACTGAATTTATTGAACTCTTTGGATAAAATAATATTATGTGAGCCTCTTTTTTCAACTCGTGCAATAAATTCAGTATTGAACTTACACTCATTCAATATCCTCTATTCATTGTAAATTATATAAAAACATGACATCCTTTCCAAATTTTTAAAAAACAAAAATTCCTTTGGGCTAAAATTAAAATTTTAAAAACCCAATTAATTTAAAAAAAATTCGAAAATCTTTCCCCCTTTAAAAAAAAAGATGGGATTGGGTGTACAGTTTTAAATTTCCAAATTTTCAAAATTCTACTTGAAAAAAGCTATTTGATGTTTCATGTTGGGCCAGCAACTAGCTACTTTTTTTAAAGGAAAAATCCTCCACCCAGTAACATCAATGGAAGATTCCATTTCTTCATGAACTCTACAGCTTTACCATGACCTGTAAATATACATCAACAAGTCTTAAATGTAATGAACTGAATAATAACACAGGTTTACTGTGAGATAAGAATACATCAACAAGTCTTATTGAACTGAATGACAACAAGTTGGTTTATTGAGAAATCTTTTACCTTTTTAACTTTATTACTTAAGTATATAAAATCATTTTCTCATAATTAACTGATAAATTAACTCTTCAAGCTGGAACTGAAAAAGATTAGCCATTCCCACAAGTATAGAACCAAATGTTCAATCTATACACACTAGAGACTGCTGTTGGGTCAATTTTTTTATTTTTATACTGAAATACTTTCAAAGTTTAGGTCGACTGTTCCAAATTCAAAGCAGAGAAAACCCTTTACACAAATTCAGCAGATTAAAGGCTAAATAAAAGCCTACTTCAAGACTTCTTCGGCAGTTTTCATACAGACATATAGACAAAATTAAAACTGAGAACGGTAGCCCAATTTTTTTTCCACTTAAATGTTTCTATTATTCTATTCTAATAACATGCCAAATTTAAAGAAATTCTATTGAACAGGTACGATTTTGCCTATGTCTATAATTATGAAAACTCTCGGAAACACCCTTAAGCATTTCTGTAAGAATGAATAACAAGACTCTGTTTGGGTCTTAACTGAAAATAGACTTCCCTAACTTTGTTCTTGGGAGACTGCACAACAACTTTATTTGAGTAAATGTTATGAAAATTATATTCAAACTTGATTAAAAAGCACACACTCAGTCGTTATATTCTATACAAAACTAGAACTATCGCTGAATGCGATTCATACCCCCACCAATGTCCTTGACAGAAGACGACTTGGAAAGGTGGTTAAGGAAATAACAAGTCGTACAAATACATAAAAAGAAATTATCTCTGTTGAAAAAAAGACTTATTGTACAGGTAATAGTATAAATATCTATTATCAAATCATGTTCGAAACAGTTACAAATAACCTTTCATTTTCCCAATATACTAAACTTTTGGTAAGTCAATTTTTGACCTTCAAGTGTGGCCTTGACCTTAAGCTGGCACAAGGGTAAGATGGGTTCTGCACATCGCCCAAATTGGGGTGTACATTTGAGTAAAGTTTTAAGAAAATCCTTCCATTAGTATAGAATTTATAGAGTGGACACAACATATATTCTAGTATTGATTGTATGTAAATTTAAAGACTTAAAAAGGGGCATAACTTTGTCAAAATGCAATACTGAGTTATGAAACTTGACCTGCATATCGTAATTGTGACACCTCATATATCTTTTAAGTTTCAAGCAAATACCTGTGCTAGTTTCAGAAATATTCAAGAACATGTTAAAATCTAAGAACATTTTCTAAGTCAATTTTTGACCTTGACCTTTAGACTGCACAAAGGTGACATGGATTCTGCACATAACCTTGTTTAGGTGAACATTGAGTAAAGTTTGAATAAAATTCTTCCATTAGTATAGGATTTATAGAGCGGACACGACATATTGTCTAATATGTGATTGTATGTAAATTTGAAGATTAAAAAGGGGCATAACTTTGTTTAAATGCAATACAGAGTTATGAAACTTGACCAGCATATCTTAATTGTGACATTTCATATATATTTTAAGTTTCAACCAATACCTTTCCTAGATTCAGAAATATTCAGATATATGTTAAAATTTAAGAACATTTTCTAAGTCAAATTTTGACCTTCAAGTGTGACCTTGACCTTAAGCCAGCAAAAGGGTGACATGGGTTCTGCACATCCCCTTGTTGAGGTGAACATTTGAGCCAAGTTTGAAGAAAATCTCTCAATTAGTGTAGGACTTACAGAGCGGACGCGACATACTGCGTAATATTTGATTGTTTGATATTTGACCTTCAATTGTGACCTTGACCTTAAGCCGGCAAAAGGGTGACATGGGTTCTGCACATCCCCTTGTTGAGGTGAACATTTGAGCCAAGTTTGAAGACAATCTCTCAATAAGTGTAAGACTTACAGAGCGGACACAACATACTGCGTAATATTTGATTGTTTGATATTTGACCTTCAATTGTGACCTTGACCTCAAGATGACACATGGGCAACATGGGTTCTGCACATCCCCTTGATGAAGTGAACATTTGAACCAAGTTTGAAGAAAATCTTTCAATAAGTGTAGGACTTACAGAGCGGACACGACATATTGTGTAATATTTGATTGTTTGATTTGACCTTCAATTGTGACCTTGACCTTAAGATGACACATGGGCAACATAAGTTCTGCACATCCCCTTGTTGAGGTGAACATTTGAACCAAGTTTGAAGAAAATCTTTCAATTATTGTAGGACTTACAGAGCGGACACGACATACTGTCTAATATATGATTGTGTTTGATATTTGACCTTCAATTGTGACCTTGACCTTGAGCTGACACATGGGCAACATGGGTTCTGCACATCCCCTTGCTGAGGTGAACATTTGAGCCAAGTTTGAAGAAAATCCTTCAAGTGGTATAGGAGTTATAGAGCGGACACGAAAATGGAGACGGACGGACGGACGGACGGACCGACCGACCGACGCGACAAAGCGAATCCATTATAGCCCCCCCCACATTTTGTGGTGGGGGTATAATAAAAAATCTCCTAATGAAAATACATGGAACGCTAACATTATGATAGTAGTAATGTTACAAGTAATTAGAACTGACCTTTAAGAGTAAGATTAAAACAACCCAGTCTGTCTCCTGATAGTGAGTCAGCCCCACATTGTAGCACTATAACACTAGGCTGGTACATCTCCATAACCTTGGTCATCACCTAATAACAACAACAACAACATTATCTAACTGACCATTACAGTTCTTATAGGGCCCTGTTTAACCAATCTCTTTAGCCTTCATAAACGGGTATAATGTAGGACTTGAGGAAGTCCCAATGTACATTACCGGCTGAATATGAAAATTACTCTGTATGCACTTAACTTTACCACTCCAACAAGACAAATTTCAGGAATCACATAATGTGTAAAAATGGTATATATGTACAAACATAACTCAATGTTAATATACCTAAAAATAAATTTAAATTGTGAAATTGTGGCATAAAGCAAATAAATAAATTTCAAAACTAACTAAATTTTAGGGAATCCTAGATTTTAAAGTTAAATTTTACAACTCACTGGTTTAAAGATAGTTTCATATGCTTCATCATCAATACCATCTCTTAGAGGAAAGTTGACAGCATAATATTTCCCTTTTCCTGCACCTATATCCTGTACACAAACAAACTCTATCTCAATATACATCACAAGGTATTATAAAAACTTTAACATAATGGTTACGCCAACACCGACGCTCGGGTGACTACAATAGCTCTACTTATTCTTATCGAATCGAATAGTCGAGCTAAAAAATATACATCATCACTTATACATGTCGTCAATCATTACAATATTTACATAACTATATTCTATATGGTACTGCGAATTCACTTATATTCGTGGGCATGAAATTTCGTGGTTTTATCAAAACGGGCATTTTCGTGGGTTCTTAAATTCGTGGATTTTCGTTTTCTTGTTAAAAAAAAATTCAGTAACCTAATGCAAAGTAATCTTAACCGCCGAACATTTTTACTTACAACGTGTACATATCTTTACTTGTCACACAGCGCTTGTCAATAAATTAAATCCTTGCCTCTGGGCATAACTCTTATACAGCACAGTTACTGCCGAAAATTGACTGCAATTAACACATTTATGTGACATGATATGCACTTCCATTGGACACACTGACCCTGTAATTCGCCGATGTAAACATCGCATAATTTATACGACACCTGATATGTTTTAACCAGCGAGTTTAAAAGTTTACACCCTGAATTGGTCAACATATTTGACAGTAACTACACGCAACGTCACAGCGACTGTGTTAATTTACATGCATATAAAATAATCTCGGTAAATATTACGAGTATATGTGAATCTTGTAAAAGTCGGTGGCGTCTTTGATGTTTACGGAATAGCATTCGCACAAATACAGATTAAAATTCATATAAACTTGATCATTTAAAAACGACAAAAGAATGTACAATAAATCTGTTTTAGCGGTCGTATTTTTTTTAATGTTTTGTGTACTTACGACATTAATATCAAAGACTTTTTTTTAAAAGCAAACTGACAATTTTCATTAGCGATAATTATAGCACTGCCTGAGTTCCCATATTTACTCGATTATGATAAGTATTCTTGCTAACACAATCAAGTCCTAGTAGACTACAATGATCAAGTATGTATATGCGACATTTGTGACAGTAAATTGAGGATATATAATCGAGTTTTCTTTCAAGTTTCTTAAATATTGCAAACGGATTTAATATGTCACTAACCTGATTATCTGCCTGTATTTACATCCATTTCACGAAATATCGGCCGGAAAAGAGCCGACGCATGTTTGTAATATATATAGAACAGAGACTGGGTAAGAAGTATTTGTTGGGATAAAAGTTTGTCGGATCTTAAATTCGTGGATTGACCTACCCACGAAAACCATGAAACTTCGTGCCCCACGAATAATAATGATTTCACAGTAATACATAATCTGTAGTTTAATCAGATATATATCTAATAATTATAATTTATAAAAGTTATCAATCTTCAATCCAAAACTCAAAGTTACAATTTAGGTATTATCATTTAAATATAAGTAATAAACACTTAGATACTACCCAGCAAAAGCTGTCATATGACACTAACTTTTAAACAATTCTCAGTTTGATAATAAAACAAGATACACGAATGTTTAATGTTCACAAAGGGGAATAACTCCCAAACTAATGTTAATAAGGCTTGGTTCACACATGTGAATATTCAAATTAATGCCTTCAAAGTTATTGGGAGAGATGATTTGCAACAAAACCATTATTAACGGGTATAATTCAGTAAAACTTCACTCCAATGTTACAAGTTTAAGACAGTAACATACAATTATCATGACCACAAAGGTGCATGTTTGTCTCAAGTTAACACCTTATAAAGCTAATAAGGAATGACCCTTACAAGGTAAAAGTAGACATCAACTTGATCATGTAGAGCATAGTTATTAATTAAACAATGTCTACTGAATCAATAACTTTAATCTACAATCATAATGAAGGTCAATCTTACCCTAAGATCTCCTGTACCAGGAAAATATTCTCCATATTTATGGAATGAGACAGTCATCACACGATCTGTTGTATAAAATGCTTCTTCTACACCGTCTCCATGGTGAATGTCAATATCTATATATAACACTCTCTGATGGTATCTATAATAACAATCATCTTTATATAATTTCACAATAATATATACACCAAACTTTCATTTTTCTTGTTTTTTTTTATGTATGACAAAATTTACTGTCGTTATTTACTGAATCTAACTTACATTACTTATAGCCATCATCAGATATAGATACTTGTATTATCAAGAAAAATTAGAAACATGCAACTTTGCTTCTGAGCTAAGAGATTATTAAGACAAACAGTAAAACAACAAACCACTAACAGAAATTTCACAAAAGGCAATTAGTGGACTCGGGCTCTATAAAGCATATAAATAACTTTATTTGTTTGATGAGCAAGACTATTTTTTACACATATTTTACTTACATATACAAGAAAGGTTATGTCACATTACAATTCAATGGCTTGTTAACTTTACATTTTTCCTACTGACATTTACATCAACTTTACCTTCTAACACAAAATCTCATTTAACTGAAATTTCAATAAACAGTAAAGAATAACTACATAAACTCCTTACTTGAGTAACTCCAGAATGGCAAGTACAATATCATTAACATAACAGAATCCTGATGCCTCTGATTTCTTAGCATGATGAAGACCACCGGCCCAGTTTATAGCAATATCTGCTGCCTGTTTGTTCAACTTTACTGCCCCAGCTTAAAATAAAACACAATAAAAATAATTACTGCGACATTCAGTACATAACTTATTACTTATACTAGTAACAGTTTAATATAACTGACTATAAATGTTTGCTAATGAAATATTACTTTTAAAAGTAATTGAAAGTAACAAAAAATTATATCCTTGGAGACAAAAATTGAAACATGATGTCAATTAAGTATGATACATGTATACAGCATAACTATATACAATGGCCCCATAATTGGGTATACAGTTTTTTTTTAACTATAAAACTTATAACTAACAGTTTTAAATAATCTTAATTTGCTATAAATCAATGTTTCTGATTGAAATTGAACTTGAAAAATGCTGATCTAATTCCTCACTTGGAACACTGGATTACAAAAATTAGTTCCAAGGATTTGTTTCAAAGTATTCATACATCAATGACTGTTAACAAACTTTACAAAGGTCACTTCTTACCAACAGATCCTCCTGTTGACAGCTGACAGAATTCATACATGCCGTCAAATACTGGGCAATCTTCACCGACATTGACTGTAATATACAGACTTATAGTTTATATTACCCATGGTTTGTACAAGGCAAAATGTACAGTGCAGCATGGGTTGATTATTACTGTACTACTGTACTGAAAAGCAATGCAAGTCTTACAGAATCTGCTATATTTTTTTTTTAGAAATGTGGCAGCAGACGAAAATTCAAATATATACATGTACTTTGCGTTGTAAACAAGGTTTTTATTCGCCCCAATTTTTTCATGTTAGATTAAAAAGACGTGTCTAGTTTTGTTATATAAATAAACTGAACAGTTACTATATCAAATTGAAATAAGAAAGAAAAGAAAACAATATTCTCAGTGAAGTATCATCCTTACATCTCTGCATCTGTTTATTATATTCGGACATATTATCTGGTCGTATACTTCGTAAAAACTTGATATAATCATCACTATGGAACTTGGTCATTTCCTCCTGGGTGGCCTTGTGTGGCCGCTGAAACATATATTATAATACATTTGTATACATGTATCTATATCATTCCCTGATACTATTACATGCTCTACTTTAACAAGTGTGTTCCTCTCATATACAGTATCCCTGAATTTCTAATGAGGGAACAAAATATATTTTAAAAGATCTCCAAACTTTACAAATATTATAGGAATGTACATTTCTTTAAATGGCACAAGTTTGTTTTGTTTACTGTTAAGATAACCCATTGACTGATTTTTCAGAGAGACAGATTTTAGGGGGTATATCAAAATGGGTGTATAAAAATGCAAACATGTTTTGTGCATGCAATTATACATGTATTTTAAAATCATGGACTCAAATCTTACATATATTTCCATCTTTCTGTAGAGACCATAATTAAGAATAAGATTATGTGTCATGCGTATACGGTGTGGTTTCATGGGATGTCCCTGTCCATAATAATAGTTGCCAATGTCACCTGTAAGAGAAGAGAAGAACTCAAAATAAATAAAGTAGATCTAACTTAAAATAAATTTACTTATACTGGTTGGGGAGATAACTCTGATACTAAATCACATATTTTTTTGCAATAATTCAATTAACGTTTTGTACATTTAAAATATTTACCTACAAAAACAAAGTTTCTGTTCAAAGACTTTACATTACACTACAAGAATAATTTATGGATATAGAATCTGGTACGTCTCAAGGTCCAGATTGGGGTATCCAAAACATGGTCTTTTTTCCCCACTACGGAAGATTAAAGTCAACACTGTAATTTTTATGTAAAAATTAAATAGCAGGAAAATTAGCAGCATTCATTTACTTTTTCATTTCATATGTTTGATCTATATTTTGCCGACACTTTGACTGTATTTTCAAAACTGTTTCTTGAGTCAGTGGCAGTGTTCGAAATTAGCAGTAGTCCAATAGCCCCTTTCTCCTCGGGGTACAAACTTTTCACAGTAACAAGCCCAACCAGCTTAATCGATTCAAATCCTAATTTCTTACACTGCAGTGGTCAATGAACTAGCTGGGGGTACCGATGGTAGTTTAGTAAAAAGAACATTAAGGGACAGTTTTTGTATACAATAACTTATTGTTATTTGAAACACATTAAAAGTTTACCAAATTTAAATTTAGTAACACATTCTGTCCTGCACATTACTAGGTGGCCATGTTCTTGTTTCTTGAAAAACAAAAATATCTATCAAATGTCTGGTTTATCTCTCCAACCAGTAAACTTTATAAAGTCTCAAGAGCTAAAAATGTAAACATACTTTCCATATGGAATGGCATTGCATCTATTTATTTTGTTTTAAAAGATATATGTATGTTTTTATCATGTGTATGATGCAGTGTCTATTCTAGGATGGGGATGGGGGATTCACCCCTATTTTGTGAGAATCCTTCCCCATTTTTTTTTCAGAGTCAGGGGGAAAATTTTACTTAGAGAAAGAAGGAAGAAAAAGAACAAATGTAATAAATTCTCACTTTTAGATAAAAATCCCCCTATTTATCAAATCCTAGAGTAGACACTATGTATGCAATGAAGAGATGTAAATAAAGATACTACTACTAAATGTTTATCTAAATTAGGGCTGTGCATTGCCATTTTTTTCTGTCACGATACATATCAGGATACTTGCATTTCCAAACGATGCGATTCACGATATGTATTGCATACTTTGATAAAATGTGATGCATATTGCGATTCTTATGTTTCGATGCAATCACTTATTCTCACGCGAATTGTGAAATTGATGTCGCTGCACACTCTGAACATAATCGATTCAGAAAAACTTGCTATTTGATAGCTAACGTGCAAAAAGTATATAAGGGAATTTTTTGATCCATAGACTTCATTGATAACACATTCGATACCAAAATTTTATGAGGGAAGCTATTGGAAATGTAATGTTCGAGACTGTCGCCATTTTGGATTATTCGTGTTTGAGCTAGTGTAACCCCAAAAACCTATACAATTTCGGCAAAAAATTAATTTGTGCAGGAGTATGTATGTCTTCTTATCTGTTTTCGAAGCTTGACCCACTTGAAAAGACTGATCTTTGTCATATGTAGAATGTTTTAGAACTGTCGCAAAAATTTACTGGCATCGGTAATGTACGCGACTTGTAAATTAAGTGCCGAACATAACTGAAAATAACTAAGTAATCTAAGTCGTTTATATGTTTATTTACAATTAAATACTTATGCTACTATAGCCAGACTTATCTTTCTTATGATAAATTCTAAGAATTAACCGAGATTCTATTACTTTGACAGCCTGTGCCAGATGATGACTTAAGCATGTAGTGTTCGCTACTTAAAAATTAGTACGTTCTGTGCACTATTTCCCAATTAAGGAATTTTTATGCCCCCGCCATGTAATGGCCGGGGCATATAGTGTTACCCTGTTCCGTCCTTCCGTCATTCCGTCATCATCAGTTTCCGTTCATTATCTTAGTAACGGTTGCACACATTCAACTCAAATTTGACATATGGATATGTCATGAGAAAATACAGGTCAAGTTCGAATTTGGTCATGGTTCGATGATTTTTGGCAGAGTTATGCCCCTTTTACTTTGAAAATGATATGAAATTTTCAGTTTCCGTTCATTATCTCCCCAACGGTACAACACATTCAACTCAAATTTGACATATGAATATGTCATGAGAAAATACAGGTCAAGTTCGAATTTGGTCATGGTTCGATGATTTTTGGCACAGTTATGCCCCTTTCACTTTGAAAATAATATAAAATTTTCAATTTCCGTTCATTATCTCCCCAACGGTACAACACATTCAACTCAAACTTGACATGTGGATAACTCAAAGGAATGCGCAGGTCAAGATCAAATTTGGTCATGGTTCAATGATTTTTGGCAGAGTTACGCCCCTTTCACTTTGAAAATAATATGAAATTTTCAGTTCTGTTTATTATCTCCCCAACGGTACAAGACATTCAACTCAAATTTGACATAATTTTATGGATATGTTTTTGGAATACCCAGGCCAAGTTCGAATTTGATCATGGTTCAATGATTTTTGGCAGAGTAATGCCCCTTTCACTTTGAAAATAATATGAATTTTACAGTTTCTGTTCATTATCTACCCAACAGTGTTACACATTCAACTCAAATTTGACATATGGATATGTCAAAGGAATGGGCAAGTAAAGTTGGAAATTGGTCATGGTTCGATGATTTTTTTGGCAGAGTTATGTCCCTTTCACTTTGATAATAATATAGATACATCTTAGGAATAAGCAGTTTTAAGTTTGAATTTGGTCGTGGTTCAATGATTTTGGACAAATTTATCTTTCTTGAATGTTGGAAAAATTTTGAACTTTCAGTTTCAGCACTCATACTTTTGTGGAAATGTATGTAGCCATTATTTTGGCTACAAATATGAAATATACTATTTTCAAAAGGTTAAGACTGAATAATTTCAGTGCCTTGAACATTGTATGAAAATGGTTTGTGTTAACATTGAAAAGTTTTAAGGTCTTTGAACTTAAAATAAAAAAATAATTTGTGCAAACAAATTTGGAACTAGATCTAAATATTATAACATCTGAAATTTTGGCTGCATGCGGGGGCATCCGTGGCATGATGACACATTTCTAGTTAATAAATGATTTACATTTGGAGGGATATATAATAACCAAATCTGAAAGAATTGTACCCATGAATCTTTTAATATATCTATATTCACATATGTCTGTAATGTACGCGACTGCAATGTTCAATACAATAAAAATGTAACATGGCTTTAGTATACTTAATTTTCAATAAACCAGGACTTAAACTAGTCATTTTTGTGTTAAACTTAATCATAGATGCAGCATAAATGTATACATCCTTTGTATTTTTACAGTTATAATCAAATTTTCTTAATTTTGTATAAGTAAGGCTATAGAATCTAGTAACTGAATATCAGATTCTAGTAACTACAAAAACAAAGATGTAATACGTTTAATAATTATTTTCTTCTAAAGCAAGAATCTGTATGCAAGGTTTTCTTACTGAAATTGTTTAGATATAGATTATAAGTGATATACCTTTCATAATAGGTATTGTAATGTTCACTACATTTTGTATCGGACATAACTGAATTATTCTGATGGCAATCTTTACATTTGTTAAGGTTTTCAGCGATTTTGCTTTTGTTTTGAGAAAATATTCCATAATTATATATTGTTTAAATAAAGCAAATAGGTGTTTGTAATTTAAATGCGTAAATATATATGAGGCAATATTGTTGATTATCATCTAAATCAGTTTCAAACCCCAATAACGTTTCACTTGTAGTAAAAAAACTACTATTATAAACATACATATAATAACTGAAAATATTATCAGATACTATTAACATAGTTGCTGACATGTTTAAAATATATCATCTACAATATTATACACATGATAGCATCTACAACATATAACAACGATGTATCAAACATTACAATATTAGTATCGAACATTACACGCAGATCTTGAAAATTTTCTTCATCTCTACAGTCATGTAATGTATTGTGAATTTGAAATAAGTAGCAATTGCACTTACAAGTGTAGAAGAGGAAAAGACAATGTTGGCTCTTTGTAATTGAACTATTTTAAACTACGTAGGAAGCACATAATAATTAACAATTAAAATACATTTTATCTCAATATTGGCTAGTAAGATGCCCTTTTTGAAATGTTTTGTTCAAATCTTAAATTTGATGTAGCCTTAATAATATCAAAGGCATGAATTGTAATATATGTATTGTTATTCTGTACGGTGCATATATGCCCACGATCTCAGTAAATATGTTTTATGACATTGATATTAATATAAGGACAGGTATATAACTTCTTTTGTACGTCGGGTACATAGTTATACTCGTAATTTAATTTGTTTGTATATGTATATATTATTTACCCATGCTATTAACTCAAGCTTATATGAACACACTTAATAATATTAAGTTTAAACTTAAACAAGGGTGCCATAGTCACAAAATACGCCCGTTTACGAAAGCTTTAGATGGAGATGGGGGCATTATGGATAAGTGTTATCTAGCAAGCAAGTTTTTATTCTTGGCACTGTGTTGTTAAATGAACCTTAAAACAAATCAGTAGGGAAGATATGCACAGGATATGTGACCTTGACCTTGGTCGCAGGGACCTGAATTTTATGCACGGCACTCAGCACAGTGCCAAATTATATTGAAATCCCTCTATGCATGTAGAAGTTTTGCTCCAGACAAGCATTTTTCTATGAGCTCTAACTGTGACCTTCACCTTTGACCTTTGACCTAGAGACTTGGTTCATGTGCAGGGCACTACGTCTCATGGTGGTGAACAATTCTATAAAGTAACATTAAAATTCCTCCATGCATGTAGAAAATATGCTCCGGACAACATCTGGATATTTAATCATCTCCAGTGACTGTGAAAGAATAGAAGTGTAAGCATTTGATATGTAAAAAGAAAATGTTTTGAGCATAAAAATACAATATATTTCCAGTTTATTGCATTGAAAATTAAAAATTCTGTTGTCAACAATGCATGTTAAAAACGAAAGTAGCAGGAAATACAGAAGGGAGGTAACTCCCGTAGATCAACCTGTGAAATTATTGATGCAATTTGTGCCAGATAATCATCGTAGGAGTTAACACAGTATTAAGTTTGTTTAGGCATCTATTGACATGCTTATGCTTCAATATAAACAAAAATATATTTTAATTTCTTTAACTTTTGTTGTTGGAACAAAATAACATGTTTTTCACCTGCAGTTTTGTACTCAATATTTTCGTACCCAGTCTACAGTTACGGACAATTTTCTCTCAGACCAATAAAGAAAGATAAAAAAAATCTTGTTTATGTTTCTTTAATTCTAATATCAACTATAATTGTTCAAACTGGAGTACATGATAAGGTACATGCCAACAGAATTAGGCCATCCTTAAAAAAATGTTGGTTTGCAGTAACGCGACCAACTCACAAAATTTGCCCCTACTCAAAATTTTTTTTCATGGTCTGGATAAATTTTTTTTTTTTAATCAGAAAATTATGCCTTGTGCTTTGTTTTCGTTCTTTTAAAGGTTAATAGAAGAAATAAAATGTAGGTCCTATTAAATTAGAATTCAGTAATCAATTTATTAATTGTTACCAGATTATCAAAGCATATATTGTCCAGCATTTTGAAATTCCATGTTTATTTGGAGTACAGTTCTATAAAAAAAAAAAAAAAAAAAAAAATTGACCTACCTACCCACCTTGAAAATTCTGGGTCGGGTTACTGCAAACAAACATTTCTTTAAGGATGGCCTTAAAGAAAAAAAATATTGTATCCTAAACTTGAGTTCCAGTATACTCTGGAAGTCTGACTTAACATGGCATGTTTTGTATTGTTTCACATTAAATCAGTATTTAATCTGTAAAGGTTTTTCTAAAAAAAGAAAATAAACAAACAAACAAACAATACAATAAGTTTATAATTTGTTTATAAAAAATGCAAAATGCTTTTTTGACAGATTTTACCCCTTAAGTTTTTCAGAATTTGCATTTTACCCCTCGCTCTAAATTTTGAGGGGTAAAAACCCCTTGGCCAAAAAAATTATCTGGAGCTCTGAAGTTATATTGAAATCCCCCTATGAATGTAGAAGTTTTGCTCCGGACAAGCGTTTTTCAATGAGCTCTAAGTGTGACCTTGACCTTTGACCTGGAGACCTGGATCATGCATGGAGCAATACATATCATGTTGGTGAACATTTCCATAAAGTATTATAAAAATTCTTCCATACATGTAGGAGATATGCTCCAGACAAAATCTGGATATTTCACCATCTTTAGTGACCTTGACCTTGCATATATTGACCTAAAGTACATGTGTCACAGCCGTAGTCATGATAATGACCATTTGTGTTACAATCCCTCAATAAATGATGATTAAATGGTCCCTATACACATCTTCATATTTTTATCTAAACTTTGACCTCTATGTGTGACCTTGACCTTGGTTGCAGGGACCTGAATTTTGCTCTAAGTGTGACCTTGACCTTTGACCTAGAGACCTAGTTCATGTGCATGACATGGCTTCTCATAATGGTGAACATTTCTATGAAATTTCATTAAAATCCCTCCATGTATGTAGGAGATATGCTCCAGACAAAATCTGGATATTTCATCATCTTTAGTGACCTTGACCTTGTATATATTGACCTAAATTATATGTATCACAGCCATAGTCTTGATAATGACCATTTGTGTTACAATCCCTCAGTAAATGATGACTAAATGGTCCATATACACATCTTCATATTTTTATCTGAACTTTGACCTCTATGTGTGACCTTGACCTTGACCGTAAGAGCCTGAAACTTGCGCGCGACACTCCGCCTCACAATGGTGAACATTTGTGCCAAGTAATATTGAAATCCCTCTATACATGTGGAAGTTTTGCTCCGGACAAGCATTTTTCAATGAGCTCTAAGTGTGACCTTGACCTTTGACCTAGAGACCTGGTTCATGTGCGCGACACTGCTCCTCATAGTGGTGAACATTTCTATGAAGTTTCATTAAAATCCCTCCATACATGTAGGAGATATGCTCCGGACAAAATTGGACGCCGCCCGCCCGCCAGGGGCGTTCCCATAATACGTCCCGTTTTTCAAACGGGCGTATAAAAATGATTGTATAATAAAATGACAATAATAATAACCATTACTATTACCCACAACGAATATTTTTACTGGATTACGTAATGTCCGAGACAATTGATGTTCTGTCAAAAAGACTCTACCACAAAATTTTAGTCATGTATTTTGTTTGCAAAGTTTTTTTTCGTCACGTTATCATTATTGAAGTAAGGTTTAAACAAAACATAAGAACAAATAAATGGAATCATACAATTGAAATCAATCATCAAAAATTCCGCATTTTAAATAAACGTACTTTTGTAGAATTGCGTTTTATTGCGATAACTTTGCAAGCTCAAGAAAAAAATATTTCAATTGTTTCATAGTCAAATATTTTGTTATTTTATAAATGTAATGAATACAATTGGCAAAAATAAAGTTCTCTGAAGTGGATATGTTTAATATTTCTTGTGAAATTCGGAATGTTTTAATTAACAAGCATTTGATAGTATTGCGGGCAATACAGTAGTCCCCTACCGGTCCCTCAAAAAGTTCTTTAATTGTCATACACTCCTGTGTATTGCCATTTATAATGAATTTGAGGATGAAGTCTGTATTTGAAAATATCGACCACAAAACATAATAAAATAAGTTTGTTTATATCACAGTAATGTGTTAAGTTTCCATGCTTAGTAAGGAAATTATGTTTATACAACCTTGTCATATTATTACGATGTGGGATTTTAAAGTAAATCCTATAAGGAATGAAGAAGTTGGAGTGAAAATACCAGTTTCTCGAAAAAAATCTAAGTTCAAGGGGGACATAATTCTGGAAATAGTCTTGCTAGAGTATTTAACCTTCTCAAAAATGTCGAGTGATAATAAGAAACATATATATGAAGTTTGAAGTAGATACATTAGGAAATAAAGAAGTTATTTAAAAAAGACAACATTTTTTCCCCTAAAAAATCTAAGTTCAAGGGAGGTAATATTAATATTTTTTGTGCTAGAGTTATAAACCTTGTCACATATGATGTGGTTGATGACCAGGAACTTATATTTAAAGTTTGAAGTAAACACCTTAAGAAATAAAGAACATATAGTGAAAAAAGCTGAAAAATTTAAATCAGAAATCTTGAAATTCAGGCTATTTGTTGCCATAGCAACCAGAATTTTCAACATAGGAAGAAAATAAAAAGATGTGCATAATCTCCAGACTGCCATCTACCCATATTTCAAGTTTCATAAAAATATTTTCAGTACTTTTTGAGTTATCACTGGATCCAGTTTATGTGTTAAATTTGCCATATTTTCAGACTATTTGTTGCCATAGCAACCAGAATTTTCAACATAGGAAAAAAAAAAAAGACGTGCATAATCTCCATACTGCCATCTATCCATATATCAAGTTTCATAAAAATATTTTCAGTACTTTTTGCGTTATCGCGGGATCCAGTTTTGTGGACGGACGGACTGACGGACTGACAGACAGACAGACAGACAGACGGACGGACAGACGGACAGACAGACGGAGGGTAAACCTAAAGTCCCCTCCGGTTAAACCGGTAGGGGACTAATAAACTGGTAATAACGTACATTACAATAGGATAAATTTTACAACTAGGGTTGCTTCTTTCAGAGAGTAGTACTCGCAAAGTATTTGGTTGATGTTCAAAAAATTTCACAATTGTCTCATTTAAAGGTTTTACTTTTCGAAATCTTTGAAATTAGGTCCTATTAAGAAGATCCATTTTTTCGACTTTTGATCTGTCAATTTCACAATTCTTATGAGAATCAGTGAATACGTATCACAATACTGACTTTCAGACTTTATCTATATAAAAAACTTGGTCATTTGTTCACAGCATAATTACGAATGTAATATAAAACTATTACAATAACAAAACAATAAACTCTTCAACTTGTTATTATAACTTATTTGCAAGTTTTGATCTTTCAACAATTTACATTACTTATTACTTAAGGATTTTTACTTCTTACTTAAGGATTAAAAGTATTTTTCATTATACCATAACTATTAGTGTATTGCGATACTTTCCCGCTATATCGATGCATCGGGTGGTGAAATATGTATTGCATCCTGATATATTGGAATTTATAAATTCATTACGATGCATACATTGAGGACAGGGTAGATCGCAAATTGTATCGATGCATCGATGAAACGTTACACCTCTAATCTAAATGGCACTGTTTTAATAGTTACTCAAACAATAACAGATTTATGATAGATCTACTGTATTTGATTTTCACACACACGCATGCGCACACATACAAATAAGAAAATCATTCTAGTGATAATTATTTATTGACCAAAATTTCGCAAAATTTTGGTTTGTATCTAGTAAACATTATTAGAATAACATTTATATTTATAATAATTCAACAGCCTTATCACATACAAAATGTGTGTTTTAATTTCATTCAAATTGTTACAATGTAGCAGGACAACTATTATCTTTGTTAACATGGTACACATATTTCGTATTTCAGTCTTCCATACTTTTCCTTCTTTAGCCAACTATATGGAGCCGTGGTTCGACCATTTAATTATTCAAAATGGATATAAATGCAAATTTTCTTATTTAAAATGTTAACAGATTGTTATAAAACTGACTAAGGTTATTATTCCAGTATGGCATCCTTCATTAATGACACCGTGAAACATTTATTTCTGAAACCATGTTACAAGGTACTGTCGTACATAAAATTCGGGTTTATGGTATTCCGTAGTTCATTGTTTGCATGCGTTTCAAAAAGTAGGTCAGTGTGATTTCCTCAATAAAAGAGCAATATCACGAAACGATGACATTAAAAGCTTGTCACCATTATTTCTATATGTAAATAGAAAGTATGTACTTAAGCCTACTGTGCATTTCTTATAGCTTATATGATACTTAATGAAATAATTTAAACCTGGCAGTGGGCAGACTAACAGGAAATCCCGCCGTGAAAATGCGCGATATGACATTGTAATTATTTTTGGAAATTACGCCGGATCGAACAGTGTTTCTTAAAAATTATCGAAATTTTACACACTTAATTTAAAATAAAGCATAACATACCATCATAGTAATAGCAAATTCGCTTTTTGCTGTGCGGTTGTGATGCCATCCTTTCCAAAGTTGTGAACTGTGACGTATTAATAAGCGCCGTCTATGGGGATTTTCCCAAGCCTAGGCCTACTTAGGAAAGAGAACTCTAGCAAACTCTTCACAGTGATTTGATTGGCTGCGGAGTTTGAACTTTTCGGTCCTTTCCGTCAAACTCCGGATGATACGTAGTAATCAGCAATCGCAACTTTTCGACCCTTTCCGCCAATCTTCGGATAATGGAGAAAGTTGACACCCTATTTAAATGTAAATTTGAGTGATTAAAGTGAACTGGTCTATTATGGAAGATACAACGAATAAATACGTTAATAGACATATAATGTTCAATAAGCCACGAAAGAATTATGCATGGAAGTTGTTGGCATGTGTGAGATGGACATGATCCGATATTGCGATATGGGCTATATATAGTGCTCATATAATAAAATACAAAAACTTATAATTCATCATATAATTGTTCATTCTAAATCACTTAAAACTTTTTTTTTTCAAGCAAATTTTAAAGAATATGATCCATTTCTATTGTTTTATCAATTTTTTAAATACTTCAGTAAATGTTCCAATTGTTGACCTATCGGCTTAAACAACATAGTTCAATTCCCTTATATAGTCACATGTAAATAAAATATAGAATAAATATATATTGGAATATTAGACTTTTGTGGTGAATTATTGATGTAAATAAAATATAAAATAAATATATATTTGATATTAGACTTTTGTGGTGAATTATTGATAGCTTAATGTTTCTGAACTCAATATGATAAAAAGATGTGACTATGATAAAATACTTTAGTAGCGAATATTGAAGTATTATAAGATATAGGTGCAAAATTCCCTAAATAAATACCTTGATATTTTAAAAGTTTTCCCAGATGTTGACTCCTTGAACGGCAGCAGCAGAATGACTGGGTGCCGCAAAATTTCCCCAAGATGACAGGGGCAGCACTAGTCAAACCATAGGTGGCGCTGCATATGTAGTAGCTGATTTGATTGGTCAGCAAAATTACAACCAATCAAAGTTTTTTATAGTTGCTTAGGACTATCCTTTAATTTATACTATAAATAACTTGTATATGAATCACAAGCGGCTATTATTAGATCTGATTGCAACCGAATTTCCCGAGAAAGCTATTTTTAACCATGCAATCAAACATCCTTTACACATAATCATTAGACGAAGTATCAAAATATCGTTGTCCGTGGAAGTAAAACAAATTAGAAAGCAAAATGTTTGAAGTAATTTGAAACAAACAAACCGGAAATAATAGACCCTTAGATTGTTTTGTCAATTTACATGACAGGTAGATGGACAATGCTGTCTTGAAAATTACCTACTCGATCAGTACTGATTTTTCCAGCAGTTAAAATTAGAAAGCGCATCGCTTTCAAAATTGTAAAGCTCGCCGATGATTGGCTGTTTGAAAGGTCACGAGAAGGTGACAACCTATTGGTGATCGTCAGATCCTAATCCGTAGCTGATTTTAATCAGACTGAACCTTGGACTTTATATGGATTGAAAGTAGTTCTACTACGTGGTCTTAAATGTAAACAAAAACAAAAGGTGTAATTTTTGACAATGTAACGAATGTATTTTAATTGACATCTGAAGGAAAATAAAGTCTATTTCGGTAAAATTATGATTGAATATAATTATGTCTTACAATCATAATCAATGCTGATGTTCAATTGTAATCATGCAAATCCGGAAAAATGTGAAACGTTTTAAGGCACACAAACACCAAACCCTGTCGGTGAAAATCTACCGGTTTGTGCCCTTATATATGGGATACTTTCCTCTTTGTTAATTCTCCACCTATAGTTTTTGCATATTGTAATGCTCATTATGAATATTAAGACGTTCTATCAACGTTGTTACAAATTTCAATAGGTAGACATTGTGTTCTTTTGGTTTACAACCATAATAATAAATATAAAAAGTGTGCTGTAACTTACTTTCATATCCGAAGTTTCACGGAAAGGACCGGGAAGATACGATTCTAAAAGCATCGCTCAGGAGTTAGCTAAAGAGACTTCAGCGAACAGGTTTTATAGTACTGCTAGACTGTCGCACAACACCAAAATAAAAGAGACATGTAAAGTTATTGAAGCCAGAACTTAGATATCAATCATGAACGGTTTAAAACTAATCAAGCGGAAGTAAAACTAATAAATAATTATAAAATATCTTTAAAAAAAACTAAAATGAAAGTCATGAAATGAGCATCTATGTCTCTCTAAATTAATATATGATTAAGTGATACTAAGTAATAATTATACCGATGGTTATTGGGCTATGTCCTCGCAGATTTTCTATAATTGAAGCTTATATATGCAAATGTACTTGCTTTCTTTAAATATGTAATTGGTAAACCAATAAAGCTATCGCGCATATAACACTACTGTTTATGTAACTATTTTAAGAACACTATAAGTGAACAATATATACTTAAGGACAATGAAAACGCACGCTCGCTCTATATGCATTATATTACATGAAAACAAAACATTAGCAACTCCATTAGATATATATCATAACTTTAATACAAAACGCAAAATTAACAATTGAAAATAATTCAAAATGTTTAAAATCAAATGTACACCAGTAAATCGAAGAACCTAAGGTGAAAATCTCAAAATCACACTTTTTCATCACAGTAATGCAAACTTAACAAAGGCAAAAACCACAATGAAAATCCAAAACGTCACTCATAAATGTCTTTTCGTACTGTCACCGTCGGAATCCTTAGACAATGTCCTCCATCAGCGCCTCTTACAGATGTACATCGTTGCCTCATAGACCTTACGGTGCGGATAGTCGCCTGTGGAATCTGACGCCATTCGGCCGGTAGTGTAGTGCGAAAACGCTGGTGAAGCCGATAAATTGTAGACCGATGGACACCAAAAAGGTTGGCGCTTTGTTTGTAAGATAGACCAGTCTGAATCTGTGCTAAATCTACCCAGCGGTTATTTCTTTTGTTAGAACCATTGCATACAATTTGCTAGCAAGTCTTCCAGTATACGTGTTTTGAAATTTAGCAACTTTTATAGAGGAAAAGTGTGTACATATATATGGTAATTTCTAATGTGAGCTTTTACGATTTCTAAAACTGACCATTGGCATAGTTTACTATTCATTTTCATAAAGATTTTAATTGCTCATTTGTGTCTAACATTTCTAGAAAGGCGTGAAAAACAAGTAAATAATCAACAGTTAAAAAATCATTTCATAAAGTAACCATGAATCGGTTCAATCCGTTTTCTGTTGTAATCTTATCACAATTAGCCGAAAGTGTTACTTTTGATTTTTTTGGGTACTGTCTTTATTATGCAATAACTTCTTTAAAATGCAATCATTTTTCATAACTTTGGCATCTAAATGACCGGAATGCATTCGGTTTTATGAAACAGTGAAAAAATATTTAAAAGAAATATATTTTCCTTGTTAAAATGCAATTATCCCGACCGTGCGTTTTCATTGTCCTTAAGTATAATAACAATCGAATGTATACCAGTGACACAGATACATAAATTAGAATATGGGGACTATAGTTGTTGGCAATTTTACCTGTATTCGCACTGCTGATTACCAGCTTACGATGACCACTCATAAAAGAAATTTAGGCCGAAAATGAGCGAAATGTTTTTTTTTCAATGAATGGAATATACACATTTGAATGGATTGTCTGGATGATGTTAACTTTATGTATTGCTCGAGCCATCATGTCATGATTGCCTATTGACCACCTGCCACATCAATAACACAAAAATCTCAGGTTGAATGCTTTAGTACTGGCAGCTCTTTGATTGTTGCCTGTAGAAAAAGATTTCACCAAGAGTGGTATCAACGATTATTTATCATATATGAAATGTATTGCTTATTTCTATCTGGAGACTTCACATTTTAAGTTAGCTCAAAAGTGTTCATTTCATGCCCTCGAAGTACTCCCCGGCCGTGGCTAGAATTGCAAAGTTTTAGCCGATGTATCCACTTCTTGAAGGCGTCACGGTACGCTGATTTGGGCACAGTAATAAGGTACTGATGAATGACAGATCCAAGTGCCTGTCGGGAATTGTATTTCCGCCCAGCAAGGAAGGATTTCAATTTCGGAAACAAAAAGAAATCACATGGGACAAGGTCTGGAGAATACGGGAGTGAGGCAAAACAGTTACTTTTTCTTTTTTGAAAAACGCCGAAACTATTGCGGAGGTATGAGCGGGGGCATTGTCATGTAGAAGACGGATATGCTTAAAACCAGTGACAGGGCGTCGTTTCTTATAATACTTTTTCAGTTTTTTAAGTACTACGTCTTTGTAGTACTTCCCAGTGATACTTTTGCCCTTTTTCACCGGCACTTTTATTGCGACTCCTTCACCACAGAAGAAAATTGCATACAAAAATCTGGAGACAAAGTGATCCCTCGGAAGCATTAATCACAACAAAATTACAAGAGAATTGCAGACTCGGTTTGATTGAGTCTGTACACGAGGGATAATAAATACGTGCAGCATCCCTCACGTCCCCTAGCACCGGCTTGAGCGGTACTCAATTCTCAACACTTAATAGTGCTGGCATCAATGATCCCGAAGAACCAGAAAAATATAACAACACTGAAGTGAAGTACGGGGCAACTTTTTACAGTACAGCTGCCACACAGCACTTGACACCTGCTGTTGTGAAGTATAAAAATCTGGAGACAAAGTGATCCCTCGGAAGCATTAATCAGAACAAAATTACAAGAGAATTGCAGACTCGGTTGAGGGATAATAAATACGTGCAACATCATTCTGTTGACCGATGAGCACTCAAAGACCGTATGGCAATTATTGGGCGTTTGTTGTGTTTAGTGGCCCAGATTTTGTTGTTAACTTTTCTGACGGGCTGAAAATAATGGACCCAAGTTTCATCACCTGTAACGACATTGGCAAACTGTTTTTTGTCATATTTTGAAAACATTTGAAGCAGCTTTTTGCCCACCTTAACCCGTTGCCTCTTTTGCTCATCGGTCAACAGATGTGGCACCCATCTAGCAGAAATCTTTCTGACTTTGAAATGCTTCTTCAAAATAAAGTGAACCGTTGATAGTGATATGCCCACCTTTCGTGCAATATCACGAACTGTAAAATCTGGCATCTCCTTCAATGATATCCTTTATTTTGGAAACGATTTCGTTACGAGATGCAGATTTTGGTCTACCTGATTTTGGTGCATTTTTGATGCACTCTACACCAGACTCAAGAGGTCAGTCATCAACTGCTTCAAAGAGCAACCCAGTTTTGAGCGAGCTTTGATGTAAGCCCGTATTTCATCTTTTTTTGTCGTCTCTTCTACCAACCATTTTTACTACAGTGGTCAATGACTGCATGTATTTAAATGTCAAATTGTATGTCTTACACTTAGTCTAACATGTACAATTTACATAAAGAGGATCATTCAATAAGTTATGTAACTAAAAGGTGTCTTATAGTATTTTAAAACGCTCCATTGCACTCGAATGAGGTTTTCAATAGCTATCCATAACGGTTTGTTTATTGACAGTTTCGCACATTTCAATTCGAAATACAATGCAGTACGTTTAGGATAATTATTTAGTGACGCGGCGGTAAAGTCCACTATTACCAGTGATTACGGTGTAAAACAGTTATCATATTGTATTTATCATCTTTTTACGATCTACATTAAAATATCAACAAATTTATCAACTGTCCATGTAACACAATAAGTAAGGCTGTCAGTTAAATTCCCAGTTCGTGCCTGAAATAATGCACGGAAGGGCACCTGAGGTCTTCCTCCACCAGTAAAGCTGGAACGTCGCGATATGACCTATACTGTGTCGATGTGACGTAAAACCCAAAACAAACAAACAAAACAAAATCCCAGTTGAATATGCAAGACAGGTTCGGTTCGCAAAAAATATTCCTGTATGAATAATATGTGTTTTTTACTTGTAAGGATTACGAGTGTTGTGTTAGTTTTTATTTACTTCTCATTTCACTTTTTTTCGTTTGTTTCAATGTAGGCAACCTTATACTGCATTTTTCAATTAAAGTTCAGTTGGCACGAAATACTCGTGTACTGCACAAGTATTGTGACTACTACATACTACACAAAACACAGGATACAAATATTAATCCCGGTATACTTAAAATATAAGATTTTATAACAAAACTACCTTGATATTCCGATTCATTTGCATCTATCAAAAAAATGAAAAAAGGGGGAAAAACAACTTGTGAGACTCGAACTCGTGATAAACTTTAAGTTTAACGACTTTGCCAACTTTGCCATCAAGACGTTTCAAATTCTACTTCTTATTTTGTATTATATTCACTTCTTAAAAAGCTGTTTTACATATTTAGACAAAGATTGTAAACTTTTGTGTACACAAAAAATGACCAATTTACTGACCATATTGTACAATGAACAGGAATTAAGGCTACGTACATAAAATGTCGCATTAGGATTGTTATAGCTGCAATGGATCTACAATGAATTGTGCGGTATATAGTATACGGACCTAAATATCAAGTCATAACCTTTAGATTGGTCAAAGCTTTTAAAGATGGGAAATATTGTCTATCAAAGATGACTACCGTTTATCTAAACGAAGACCTTACAACCTCGGTTACTATAACAAACATTGCCGCTGTAAAGGTTATAGTAAAGCAGGATGCAAGCATGTCAGTGAAGGAAATGGCTAGTTGCACTGGAATATCAGAAGGCAGTATGTATTTAATTCTGATCAAGCGTTTTGGTTCTAAGAAACGATTAAAAACGATTATACATTGCCACTAGGACCATCAGTACAATGAAGACGTTGTATACGAGTTTACTTTATGCCAGTGAACGCTTTGTTCATCTAGTCACACAATCATTGGACAATTCTACAAGAATTTTGTATTGAAAGAAGTGTAAGCTTTTACAAAAAGAAAGGTCCATGAAATGGATGGCCAGGAGTCCATCTTAAACATAACACAAAAACAAGATTGTTTAGTCTTTCTTGGCGTCTGAAATTGTTAAAGTTGTAAACCATACGCCGTATTGTCCTGACTGAAGTCCCTGTGGTTTCTTTTATTCCAGGGATAGAGATAAAATTATGCATTTCGGAAGAGGAGGAATACTTTGAAGGTTTCAAATAGAAAACATTTAAAACATTTAAAACGTAACAGTTACAAAATTTGAACCCAGTGCCAAAACATATTGATTGACTCTCGTAGAACATTATTTGAACACAGTTTATTGCCTTTATTGACACATTACATGTAAATATAATTATATAAACATGCATATATTGTGAATGATAATGATATTTATATCGGTTTGTAAATTCTTTAATTAATAGTAAAAACAATTCAGAAGCAAAATAAACATTACGTATACATATGATAACATAAGATAATATACAATAAAATGAAATAATACAGAGATTGTAATATTTACTTATTGTTTTAAATGACTGCTAGAATGGTTGTTTCTATTACTTAAAACAATATCGCATAAGCCCAATTTTTTCCCTTCCATTATACGCAATTAGAACTTTCATATTTTGTTCAATAAACATGTTAACTACACGTGGCCCTCTAATGTTGAGTTGTTAAAACTTCGAATCCGCTAACGAATCCAAATCCTGCCAGACCAAACACGTGTGTAATATGTGTAATCTTTTAAACTTGCGTGCGTCCCTCGTGCACAATCTCCATCAAACCGAATCTGCAATTTTCATATAAGTTTGATGTTTTTCGAGGGATTTCCCTTTTACCATAAAAACAATTGTCTGTTCCTTCTACCATCCGTACAATTGTATTTTATACTAGTAAATAACTTTTGATCAGTTCACTATTTGAACACAGATATATCAATGTTTAACGTATAACGTTCATGTTATATATTAAACGTGTAACTTAAGTTGCTGCTACAGCCGTAATTTTATAAGTTTGTTTCAATTGGTATAAGTCTTGGTATCAAAACATATAATATCTGTTGCTAATTCTTCTGCGGCTGTTCCGTCAAGCCTTCATATAGTTTTTGCTGGATATTAAATTTTCCGTTGTGCTATCATCAATAAGCTTATTACACTTAATTCAAGCGCGTCCTTGTGCGCAAGGTATCACATTAAATAACTTTCTTCTGGTATAGCTGAAACATAATCATTTACCATATGTTCCGGGAGCAAAAGATTATTTTCTTCTTTTGTCATTGCAGTAACGTAATCGTGTACATTATTTTCCGGTATCAGAATATCATTTTCCTCTTCTGACATTGCGGAGACGTATTCATGTTTATTATGTCCCGGTATCAGAACATTTTCTTCTTCTGGTAAAGCAAATTCATAATCGTGTACATTATGTCCAGGTGTCAACAAATTATTTTCTTCTTCTGACACTGCGGACACGTAATTATGTACATTATGTTTCGATTTCTTTTCTTCTTCTGGCACAGCCAAAAGATAATCTTGTATATCATGTCCCGGCATAAACGAACTATTTTCTCCTTCTTGTAAATTGCACAGATAATCTTGTACATAGGTTTTCGGTGTAGAAATATTATTTTCGATGACAGACATAGTAGAGACATATTCATCTTGCACATTATTTCCCGGAATCAAAACATCATTTTCTTCCCCTGGCATGGCAGAGACGTAATCATGTACATAGTTTCCCGGAATCAAAACGTTATTTTCCTCTGGAATGTCGAAGACGTAATCTTGCACATTATGTCCTGGCATCAAAACATCATCCTCTTGTTCTGGTAAAGCGGAGACGTAATCTTGAACATCATTTCCCGGTATCGAAACATTGTTTTCCTCTCCAGGCATAGTGGAGACGTAATCATGGACATCATTTCCCAGAATCGGAACATTGTTTTCCTCACCAGGCATAGCGGTGACGTAATCATGGACACCATTTCCTGGAATCAAAACATTGTTTTCCTCTCCAGGCATAGTGGAGACGTAATCATGGACATCATTTCCCAGAATCAAAACATTGTTTTCCTCTCCAGGCATAGTGAAGACGTAATCTTGTATGTTTTGTTCTGTTCTCAAAACGTTATTTTCTTCTCCGGGCAAAACGGAGACGAATTCTTGTACATTTATCCCCGGTATCAAATCCTTTTTCTCTTCTTCTGGCAAAGCGGAGACATTATTTTCTATATTTAGCCCCGGTATCAAAACGCTATTTCTTTCTCTTGTCACAAGGTGGACATTATCATTGCATATTTTATCGTCACACGCTTTTATGCAATCATTTTCATTTTTGGTTAACTGGTGACCTACCTTCTTTGATAGAATACAGTTGCTGTTGATTGTTGTATTATTTGAGTGATTGTTGTTAACATTTTTCTTCAAGAGTTTTTCAGTACTATCAGATGATGTACTTCTTTTTCCGGCAAAAGACAAGAAATACCCACTGTCACTTATGTTCTCCTGGTCATCTGTGGTATGATAAAAATACAGTATTGGTCGTAAAGTTCTAATACACGTGTCAGTAAAGGTAATCATTTTGCTATTTTTTTAACTTAAGACATCTTCAACTAATGTTATTGCCAGCAATTAAACATACTCGTTTCTATCATCAATAAATGGTCTATTATATTTACATGTTATGTAACACTATCTATCTTATATGTAATTGATCGCAATTTTGAATGATTTCTTTTTCATGCATACACTTAATCATAAATCCTTGTGTACAATATATTTCAAGTTGTAGTGATTATTATAATATTCCTCGTCACCGACATCATTCATTCACACGATCACACTATTGACCAACAAAAGTAATATGAATTTATGTTGAATAAAATTAAAGTGTATAAAACTATATATCTTGTACAAAAATTATTGTTTAAATTTTAAAAAGTATACTTCCAAAATGCTTACAGTATGAAATAAATATGATAATTTATTGCCTTAAAAGCGAATGGCGCATGCTTAAAAAAATAGCAAAATAATATTTTGTTCCGGAAACATTTTATATTGTTTACGTACATTATTCATGTGTATCTAATAAATAACAGAGACATTCTATGTTACAACTTTTTCGGGAATCAACTATATAATAACGGAACCAATATTATTTTACTGTTGATAAATCTTATTAAAATATTTCATAAGATATAGATTTATTCCCTTTAAGCTAATTGAACCCTCAAAGTCACTGTTTCAGAGATATAAGATACACTTCTCTTTCTTTATTGAGGGATTTTGTTATTTACTGCAATATTTTTTGTCTTAATCGTTCTTTAATACACTATAGTATAAAAAATGACCCTCTCGTTTCAAAGTTGTTCCTATGATATTCACAGTATATAAACGATTTGAACCCCAACCGGATCTTGTGAGGAGATGTCAGTGTCAGCCATTTTCTGACGCTTGACTTATTTGATATATTGGTATTTATATTGATACTTATGGACGTTAGGTTATTAAATCTTTATTTATATCGTAGAGGAGAAACTTTGTTAAACGTTTAAGTTATGCAAAATATAAATGTTAGCATTAAAGCTATAAATAATCGAAACTCACGAGCTGCTTTCAGGTGATCAACACTGAACACGAACAAAATCCGTCTTATTTCAAGGTTTATTTAGTTAAACATTGAATTGTGATATCGAACTACTAAAATAATCAATAACAAACGATAATTTAGTCATCTGCAAAAGATATTGCTGTATTTTGAACATTAAATTAAGAGTTTAACCAAGGAGGTCAATTCCGTAAACGGAACGTTACTTGCTGGTGATTGTGAACCCTACTTGTGAGCTTAAGAATTTTATCTGTACCCTGACTTGTGAGTATTTTTAAAGATTTAATGGAGCGAACGTTTATTATTTAACGTATTTATTTGTTTATTGACAGGCAAAATGGAAGAATTCAGTTGTCTTCATTGCCCCCTTTCTCTTCAACAAAATTCGGAAACACTATTGTTCACAATTTTGACACAAGAACAAAAGCTTAAAATAACAATTTCTCAGTTTGACAACAATAACAGAAACATTAAAATCATACCCCAAAGACTTTAGAATTGTTCAAAAAGAACTGAAAAAAATAAAAAAAGGACTTTCAAAGCAAATGATATTACAAAAATAGTAAAAGTTTCAAGACAAGAATTAAGGACTTTAAAAATAATCTCCAATCAAGAAATGTCAAAAAATCAAAACGCCTGTTAAAGATGTTCACAAATCGACAAAAGTAACGTTTTTAGTACAGATGACGAAGAGTTTATGTTTAAACTTGGTGTCAACTTATTCCACAGATCCCACATTTAAGTTATGTTTTCAGGGGAGTGTTTGTTACACGAAAGCTACTATCAACCCTCAACTACAAATGATTCATCCAAATCCATATGCAATACATGTATATGGCAATTTATAGAAAGGAACTGGATTTTAAGATCACTCATGATAGCCAGAGTACTATTCAAGTTGTGTGAAAAGAAAACTTACAGGTTGTCTGAGACACTGGCAAGACTGTAAACTATAGAAATAAACTTGCAAGAGTGAAAACTACCTTTTAGACATTTAACAACAATATGCAGGAAACTCCTTAAAATGATTTATTAAGAGTGACCCTAGTCGTGCATGTCAGAAATAGAAATTCAAGGCATTTATGAGAATATAAAACAGTGTTTCAAAAAGCATAATGAAATCAACGGTAGGTGTAAAGCTTTCAACATGTTGAAATACTAGTAAGTAAGCTGCCAAAAAATCCTTTGATGATCTTTCGAGGAGGGGATTGATATGGGACGTTATATAACGGTCACGTCAAAACTAACAACAATGTCGTTGAACTTAATAGTAAAAACGTTTATATTACTTATGTTATATCTTAGCTTTAAATCTTTTCAAAGAAAAATGAATGGCAAATGAAGATAAGATTTGTTGGTTGATAATTCCTGTCAAGAAATAATTTTCTTTCTAATTCGTATCACCAGCTCTTTCCTTGGAAAGTGAAAACATGATGAAGGTCCATTCATGTGAAGTATAAGTTACTTATTTAGAACTACAAGATGTGTCATCCTCTTGTGAAACAATAACTTCATATTCTGCAAGATATAATTTGGAACATAGGACAAAAACAATAAAATCATCAAAAGTGACTCGCAAGTTATAGTTCAGTGAAAACACAAGTAGGGTACAGATCATTAAAATTGTTTTAGCAAGACGGGTACAGTTATCAGAAGGTTCGCCTCTATTATGTACTATGTTTTTATTTATATTCAAAGATATCCACACAAGTGTCTGTGCGGTAAGATGAGGAAAGACAATAAAGTTAAGATTCAGATATGAGTTATAGTGAAATAAAACAATTTCAGGCATAAATTTGCTTGTGTAATCGGAGTGTGTTGACATAAACAAAACACGAAGCGAAGAGCACAACGTTTTATGCGCATAAATTTAAAGAAGCTGGTTATAGATATATCTATAAGCAAAGAAAAATATTTCTTAATATAATTCAGATGTTTACATACCGTCACAGATTAAATGCAAGCCGTCTTAAAACGTTTTATGGGTCACCCCGTCTGTTTGTACTGAACTGATGTTGAGATCTTCTCACAAGATCCGGTTGGGGTACAAATCGTTTATATACTGTGATATTATAACTCGTTAAGAGGAACGAGGTAAGATAAACCGGAAAGTGTTAAATAATGTGTGACGCAATACAATAAATGAATTAAGATGAATACACATGGAGGATCCGAGGAAGAATAAAACATAGACCGATACCTTCAGGTTCAATGATGTCAGTCCCTATCTCGTCATTATGTTCATCCTGGAATTGTTAAATACAATACACTATATCATAGCTTTATTCAAGTAAAACAATGCTGTATGCAGAAAGACATTATGTAAAATTCTAGAAAAGGACCTTACTTCTAATCAGTGCAAACATTTCGCGCACATAAAGTTCAATCAATCCCTCGGCCAAATAAGGTAACATTATATTTAAGTATAACAGATATAATTAGAATACTTGTTAACATTGGAGCTGATTTGATAGAATGCTGTAATTAAGTTATCATATCGGCATACCTATCCATGTGGTCTGGCTTTGTTCCTAGATATTTAGAACACATAATCATTCATGAATATTTACCATTGATAACTTTGGTTTTCAAACAATAGGAAAGGTTTGAAACACACGGCAAATGCCTAGCAGAAGAGCAGAGTAGCTTTACAAAATATATAATATTACACATATATGTTAAAAATCCATACCGGAGTTGCAATCCTGTTTCTGTCTTTAAACACTGTATACTTTCTCCGCCCATAAAATGCTCTTAAATGATATGAATTAAACATATTTGTATTGTCTTGTGTTATTTATTGGATAATACAAGATGACATATAAGGACGTCGAGGCAGTCAAATTTCCTTACTTACAACCACGTTTCCCTTACTTTTTTCTCTTAACAATAAAAGCTTTTAAAAGAATATTTCTAAAGCTATAAGACTATAAATTATGCTAAATATATTTGTCTTATTAGGTACCGTCTCTGCTTTAAATAGCCTCTTTATTTTGCAAAAGAGTCTGATAACTTATACTTTTGTGGAAAAACTTTTTAAAAAACTGTTATTAAACTACATTGTATTATATTGATATATATTGTTGTATAAGACACATATGTATATGGGTATATTAGACAAATGTCACAGGGTGAGAAATAAGTGCAGTCCCAATTTTTGCAAATCAATTCATTAATAAACTTACAATACAACAACTAGACAACAAACTACCACTACAGAGACCGTCGCTCCGGTAACCTCAGCAACAGCTGCAAATTTCACGTCTAATTTTTGGATGCCTAAAATATAACATAGATTAAGGGGACTCCATTGAGGTTTTTCGACATGACGGAACTTGAAATAGTTTTGAGATTTCAGTTCCAATACTAACATGAAATATATAAACTATTTATGACAAGTGAGAAAGTACACTTATTTCTAGAATTATATTGATACAATCTTAATTAGACATGACTTAAAACTAAACGAAGTTAGTATGTCTCAATCAATCACATGTACTTTCTGGAAAAAAAATGTAGTTGATACAGCTTGTAAAACTAATCACATTATATTTAGGCATAAAAAGATAAGAAGTACCTGTACTGTTAGTGACAAATGAAACTATGGTACTGATGTTACTCCAGTATATATCTCTAGTAGCGGCTGAAGGTTTGGCTTGAACAGTAACAGTGTAATTGGTGGAAGGTTTTAGACCAGTTATAACCATGTGCTCGTCAACGCTTGAGCTGTTTAGTTTATACTGAAAAAATTTCAGTTACAACATTTTGTAGGATACAATGTTGATTTGACGGTTTGAAACATTAGTTACAAAACAAATAATGAACAAAAAAACCCGCACAACAAAACAGACTTCTCTCTCACAACCTTTCCTGGCGTAACACCTTTCATTATTATTATTATAACAGAGATCAATTATATTCGGAGAATGCTGTAACAATACTAAGAATACCCATTCCATCAAATAGATATCTCCATACGCTTTAAACTTTTATTTATTTATTTATTTATAACAGAAATCTACTTACATAGTCTTCTTGGTGCAAGTCCGATGTTACTGTAATTCTATAGTCTATTTGAACATCATCTTTATAACTGAGTCCTTTTGGGCACACCCAGTGAAGTTCAACACTAGTTCCAGTCACTTCTGTAAAATGTACGCTTCCAACGGGAGCTGGTTTAACTGAAGGTAGGAAAAAAGTCTAGTTCTAGTATGCTAACAACTACAACATAGCGGGCGTTGCGTTTTCTTCGTGCTAACTAGTGATCAGCATACTGGGGCCCGTGGTTCGAGTCCGGCTGCTGTTTGAAATGCCGTTGCACTGATTGGTTGCATGACATAAAATATTTATCTATATTGGTGATGCCGTTTATTTTATGTTGTTGTTGTTGTTGTTGTTGATGATGATGATAATGATGATGTTGATGGAGATGATGATGATGATGATAATAATGATGATGATGATGATAAATAAGGACTACACTTGATCCTGTTCCTTAACATAGGTCATCGATGAACCATATATTTAACAAAACAATCTTACGTAATCTTGCTTTGAGCAAATAGAAAATACTTCCCTCAGCTGTAAACAATTTTGTTAAAAGTCTCTCTGATATTTTCAATCTCATTCAGACATTGAAACTTTTATATAACCAAGTGCACAGGTTGATATGCGATATGAAAAGATCAGAGGGACTTTGCACAAAGTCTGAAACAGTCAAGTAAAATGCTCACTATTAGGGTCGGAATTTTCCGCCATAAACTTTGTTCAAGCCCATCTGTTGTCGCCGCGTGGAAACACATATAAGAACGCTCCAGAAATTTGTGCCATGGGGACGAACCAGCAAGTATTATTTTTTAAAAAATTACAAATTTTCATCTTCCAAACTAAAGATATTGGTAAATTTTGTTGACATTTACTTAAAATGAAATTCAGATTCAGAATGCTAAGAATACGTTACAGAGCATTCAAGATTTACATTAATCACTTCTTGTCTTTTTATATGCTATTTGACGGACCTTATCAAACACTCCAAAACAATTTGAAAAGAAAGTAATTGATTGTGATTCTGTCACTTGAAATATTAATAAATACAGACTTTAAGAAAATGAATAGACAACTAGAAGAAATTTATTCATAAATGTCATAAAAAGCACTATACTATATCAATAAAATAACAAATATTTTCAAACCAAACTATGAATAAATTATATAATTTGAATTTTCACGATTCTGAACATACAGCATCAAAGGCATATAAATGACAATGTGAAAGTAATATATGAATGTGACTTCTTGAGGAAATCGTACCATTACATTAATTTACACATTGTCTTAAGTATTTTGACCATAATGCTATTAGAAATGATTATGAAATCTTATTCCTTCATTCAAAACTTAACAAAATCATGAGTGGCGACTTTTAAAGTTTGCATCAAAATTAATCTTGTTTACCTATGTTATAAGTATTTTCAATCTTTATGTAACTTGAGTTCTCGCCCAGTTTATTTCGTGTCTCAACGCAAATTTCATATTCAACATTGGGTAGAAAAGTGTACTCAGAAGGTTCATCATTTTCGCTATCTAACCAGCACGTCCCCTCTGCAATGTTACAGTTTGATCTTCTTAAAGTCGTCCAATTATGCCAGTTCCTATTTCAAATAAATCGTTCAGTTTTTAGCATAAGTTTCATATTCGATAATGATACAATAAATATATCTGGAATAAAACTGCATTATTACAGCTAGCTTGCTTTTATTCTTTATCACAAGCTCATTAGACTTATAAACATTAAATTTCAAATTATTTATTTGAGCCATACTAATTGAATCAATTGCTGCAAAATATAATGTTTGAAAACAGTTTCTTATGGGACATGATATATGACTGGCATACCAGTTAGATATGTAACGTAGAAAACACCAGGAATGTTGAGACTATTAAAGCCATAATGCAATATCATTTACTTGTGTTCTATGTCTGCGAAGTAAATATAAATAAAGAAATTTGAATTAAAAATCAGTAAAAGTAGAATGTCTTGTAACTTTTGATAGATTCGTTATAATGACAAAAGTAATGAATGTGAAAGCTAAAAATAAAAGTGCTGACAATACACTTACCTTTTGAATTTCATTTCCGTGTCTGTAGGGATATTGGTTTCAAACAATTTGAAATAACATTTCAACGCAGTAAAATTATAGGTAATACAAAATAGATCTGTGGGCGCTCTAGGGCTTTCTGAAATGGATAATTTATTTCTCATTCCATTTGCAATAACTGGGGATCTTTACAAACATTTATGCAATGTCTTTGACAAACTCGGTTTTATACTTCAACTTCCATATCGACATATAATCGAAAATATATATATTTAAAATGATAAAAAAACTTGAAGAACAAGATTGCACTCTAAATGATGTTTCTCTGAAATGGCGCGTGCTTTGTTCGAGAACTCAGTCTAAATCGATTACTCATAAAACATCCCATGACAACTATGCTTCGGGTTCAGGGATTGCCAATGGATGCTAATTAAAACTTGCATTTTGACATTCAGAAATTAGTTGTTTACAGATGTTATAGAATATTTTAAAACATCAATTCCAGCGGTTAGTTGTGTCTTTGAATGTGCTTTATCGATTTTTTAGGTAACTATACTGGCATGGTTTTAAAAATCGAGTGGGGTCGAGGTGCGAAACGACGTCCGACCAAGCAAAATACGATATTTTAATGTCGGTTTGTTTTTAAAAAACGGTTTATGTGGGGACAATAATGTTATTGTCAACGTCTAGTGATGTCATTTAGCAAATATTTGATATATACCTTAACATAATATACTGAGAATTACACTACAGTTTTGACATGTACTGAACTAATGACGTTCAGACCATTTGGCATATGCAAACCCAGGAAACCCTTGTTTACATAAGAATTTTTATCACAATTATACTAACAAGACTACTACTATCAGCAATACCTTAAATAAAATTGGACAATCTGACGCAGCTATCTCGTAAACATTAACATCAGAATAAGACTTACGAGCATAACATATTGCACCTTAAAATAAGCTCAACAAAACATTCTCCTCAAAGTTGCTCATTACTTTGTATTTCATGAAATTATTCTATGCTGATTTTATAATAAAACTTTATCATCAACAATAGCGTCATATATTTATCATAAAAAAAGACTAAACATTTAAAAGTACAAGCATAAATATCAATTAGGTTCATATTCATTTAATGGGACATTGGTAGCATATAAATTCACACCCTTGTTTTATATGTGTTATTGTACATACATGAAGATACACATCGTTACCAGATAGAATTACAAATAACGATAGAATTACAAATATACATATTATTCTCATTGAGTCCATATAAAAATCATCCTCCAAATCTGCCTAAAGTTCAGATCTACTAAAGTTTTTTTTTCTATCATGTAGCGTAACGTTAGTTAGGAGCTGATTTTATTAATCTGATTGCAAGCAATCTACCTTATTGTACTTTAAAGCACAAAGTTAACTATGATTTTACCCTACCAATTTAGATGATTCTTTATTATTATCAATAATTTTATGTAGAATAAATAAAACAAGAGGGCCATGATGGCCCTGACTCGCTCACCAGAAACAACTGCTTTTCAGTGTTGGAATGTCAATATATTCTAATATTAAATTTGAGCATAGAATATGTTTAAATAATAATTTGAAGAAATGCCATGACCTGGGGCATATAAGCTTTAGCTTAAACGGGGCTAATCAAATCAATATGAGCAAACTTGATAAAAGACTCACTAAGAATGCTACAAAGTTTGGTGATCATCTCTCAATTATTTCAATAGGAAATGATGTTCGAAGGTTTAGTTCTGTAGAAATACACATTTAAAGGTATTTCTATTTTTAGCTTAAGTGGCCCCTAAAAGGGGCCAATCAAATTCAAATGAGCAAACTTGATAAAAGACTACGAAAGAATGCTACAGACAAAGTTTTGTGATCAGCCATCAATTTGTTCTGTAGAAGAAGATATCTAAAAGTTTTTCTATTTTTAGCTAAAGAGACCCCTTAAAGGGGCTTATCAAATTAATATGAGCAAACTTGATAAAAGACTACCCAAGAATGCTACAGACAAAGTTTGGTGATCACCCATCCGTTAGTTCTGTAGCAATAGACATTTAATGGTATTTCTATTTTTAGCTTTAGCGGCCCCTAAAAGGGGCCAATCTAATTAATATGAGCAAACTTGATAAAACACTATCCAAGAATGCTACAGTCAAAGTTTGGTTGTCATCCATCAATTAGTTCTGTAGGAGAAGTTGTTTAAAGGTTTTTCTATTTTTAGCCCTTGAGACCCCTAAAAGGGGCCAATCAAAATAATATTAGCAAACTTGATAAAAGACTTCCCAAGAATGCTACAGACAAAGTTTGGTGATCATCCATCAATTAGTTCTCTTGAAATAGACATTTAACGGTTTTTCTATTTTTAGCTTTAGCGGCCCCTAAAAGGGGCCAATCAAATTTATATGAGCAAACTTGATAAAACACTACCCAAGAATGCTACAGACAAAGTTTGGTGATCATCCATCAATTAGTTCTATAGGAGAAGATGTTTAAAGGTTTTTCTATTTTTAGCATTAGAGACCCATAAAAGGGGCCAATCAAAATAATATTAGCAAACTTGATAAAAGACTACCTAAGAATGCTACAGACAAAGTTTGGTGATCATCCATCTATTAGTTCTGTAGAAATAGACGTTTATAGGTTTTTATATTCTTAGCCCTAGAGACCCCTAAAAGGGGCCAATCAAATTTATATGAGCAAACTTGATAAAACACTACCCAAGAATGCTACAGACAGAGTTTGGTGATCATCCATCAATTAGTTCTATAGGAGAAGATGTTTAAAGGTTTTTCTATTTTTAGCATTAGAGACCCATAAAAGGGGCCAATCAAAATAATATTAGCAAACTTGATAAAAGACTACCTAAGAATGCTACAGACAAAGTTTGGTGAACATCCATCTATTAGTTCTGTAGAAATAGACGTTTATAGGTTTTTGTATTCTTAGCCCTAGAGACCCCTAAAAGGGACCAATCAAAATAATATTAGCAAACTTGATAAAGACTACCCAAAAATGCTACAGACAAAGTTTGGTGATCATCCATCAATATGTTCTCTAGAAATAGACATTTAACGGTTTTTCTATTTTTAGCTTTAGCGGCCCCTAAAAGGGGCCAATCAAATTTATATGAGCAAATTTGATAAAACACTACCCAAGAATGCTACAGACAAAGTTTGGTGATCATCCATCAATTAGTTATGTAGGAGAAGATGTTTAAAGGTTTTTCTAATTTTAGCCCTAGAGACCCCTAAAAGGGGCCAATCAAAATTATATAAGCAAACTTGATAAAAGACTATCTAAGAATGCTACAGACAAAGTTTGTTGAACATCCATCAATTTGTTCTGTAGAAATAGACATTTATAGGTTTTTCTATTTTTAGCTATAGCGGCCCCTAAAAGGGGCCAATCAAATTCATATGAACAAACTTGATAAAAGACTACCCAAGAATGCTACAGACAAAGTTTGGTGATCATCCATCCATTAGTTCTGTAGAAGAAGATGTTTAAAGGTTTTTCTATTTTTAGCCCTAGAGACCCTTAAAAGGGGCCAATCAAATTAATATGAGCAAACTTGATAAAAGACTACCCAAGAATGCTACAGACAAAGTTTAGTGACATCCATCAATTAGTTCTGTAGAAGAAGATGTTTAAAGGTTTTTTACTATTTTTAGCTCTGCTGACCTCTAAAAGTGGCCAATTGGGATGACATGACCAAATTCAAGTGTGACTGTCATAACGATGCTACACACCAAATATGAAGTAAATCTGCCCAGTAGTTTCAGAGAAGAAGACAATTGTTGACGCATGACGACGGGCGCCGGAGCATCCCCCTTTGATACTAATAGCTCACCCTGAGCCTTCGGCTCTGGTGAGCTCAAAAGTAGAATGTATAACTTTTTACCTCCAACACTTATGTTCACAGATGAGTATATTGTACTGTTATAAACGCAGCTGTAAAGTCCGCTGTCGTCAAAGGTTGTTTGATGAATCGTCAGTGCAACTGATTCATTTTCCTCAAAATGAGTTAAACTTTTCGTTCCAAATTGCTTACTTCCCTTAACAAAAGAAAAACAAATGTAAGTTCAAGTAAAGAAATTTCAGCAATCAGTTGTTTATTTCGACTGTTCCTGACAGTGGTATAGTTAGCTTGCATTAATCAATTTATGTTGATATTATTGCTTTTCCTTTTATTATCATTCAGATTTGTTTAAATTATCCTGGCAGTATAACAAGATGAACTAATACATCCGAAAAATTGCTAGCTTATTAACATGTATATAAAACATGTATATAAAAGATTAATTCAACGAAACAGTAGTACATTAAAGAAGCTTACCTTATAAACCGACACGTCATTGATAGCAACATTATCAAAACAATCACTGATGTTGTGTGCCATGTTAACTGAGCAGTTCACTTGTAGGCTTTCACCGGTCGCGACGGTTACATTGTCTTTAGGAAATATCTGAAAACCTGTAAAATAATAATAGACCAGTAACTCTAAATACTCCGTGCTTGTTTTAGGTTAGTGTCAACCTGTTGACCTGGTCCCGTGCTCACTAAAAAGATCAGGATCCTGATCAAATGACCCTGATTTTATTTTCATTGTTTAATGAAATTAAAATTGATCGTATTTCTCTAGAATTAAATGGTCAATAAACAAAATATACAAACATGCTGATATGCTCAGAATCAAGCATATTTAAGGGTGATAAAACAATACAAAAAATAATTGGATTCAAATAAGGATATATTTTAGAATAAGGATCAATATTAAACAACAGCAGTAACTAGCCTTTATCTTGTTAAATTAAAAATGAAGTCATTTTAAAAACATGCTATTACAAGTACAATTCTTACGAAAGCCTAATAGTGTCAAATGAAATAAAAAAATAAAAATGCAAAGGCGTTATAACGCGAATAAAGGCGTTATTACGCGAATCAAAAGGCGTAATAACGCGAAAAAAGGCGTTATAACGCGAATCAAAAGGCGTAATTACGCAAATCAAAAAGCGTAACAACGCGAAAAAATGAGTAGCAACTTAAATAAAGGAGAAGTAACGCGAATAAAGGCGTTATAACGCGAATCAAAAGGCGTAATAACGCAAAAAAGCGTTATAACGTGAATCAAAAGGCGTAATAACGCAAATAAAGGCGTTATAACGCGAATCAAATGGCGTAATAACGCGAATAAAGGCGTTATAATGCGAATCAAAAGGCGTAATAACGCGAATAAAGGCGTTATAACGCGAATCAAAAGGCGTAATAACGCGAATAAATGCGTAATAACGCGAATCAAAGGGCGTTATAACGCGAACCAAAAGGCGTAATTACGCAAATTAAAAGCATTATAATGTCAATGTTATACCATAGTTATACTTATCAAATGGCCTAGTGACGCGAGAAAAGAAGACCAATATTGACCGGAATTTATTGCTCACGATATTAACTCGTATAGAATAATATAATTTACATTTACAATAACTATCATTCCATTTGCACAGTAATAATGCAAACTATTTGTCATAAACTAATGAAGACTCTTTAATATTTGCCAATATAAGGTGACTTGGTGACTTATTGGACTGGACGTAAATACAGTTACTCTGAATTCACATGTATCACATAATTGATTTTACACATGTCACTACAGTAAATAAATTTCTTTTCTTTTCTTTTGTTTTGTTTTCTTATCTTATCTTTTTTATATCTCATCTTATCTTATGTTATATGTGCGTCATATGTTCAATTATCTTCAGATATATCCTGTATGATTACCTAATATTCTGTAGTATCTTCTAATTATGTGAATGTCGTTCCTAATTACGCTATAGGTGATAGGCTATAGGTAACAAGATTTGGAAAAACGTATTAAGTTAGTCAAATTAGGGTGAAAGTATATCTTAATTATTGATACGTATGCCTTAATGGGTGATAGTGTTTCTGTTAAGTTACAATTATAGGAGACATACACATATAGTTAAAAACAATGACACCCCTGGGGCGGGGCCAGTTTTGACCCCAGGGCTTTTATTTGAACAAACTTTGTAGACACTTACTAGAAGATGCTTCATGCCAAATATCTAAGCTCTAGCTCTTAGGGTTTTTTAAAAGAAGATATTTAAAGTTTTTTCTTTCGGTCGCCATGGCAACCAGAGTTCTGCATGGAATTAAATTTTTAAAGGTGACCACCAAAGGAACATTCCTGTGAAGTTTGGATGAAATTGGCTTAGTGGTTTATGAGGAGATGTCATTTAAAGTAAAAGTTTACGGACGGACGGACGACGGACGAAAAGCGATCACAAAAGCTCACCCTGTCACTTTGTGACAGGTGAGCTAAAAAGTGTTTCACAAAGATCTCTTGTTTAAATATGAATAAACTTATTACATATAAGATTTCTAAATATGTAACTATAGGCACATTATAACAAAAAATCATAATCACGACGAACAGTACATTATTGATTCCAGTTTATACGAATGCAAATAACTGAAACACAATACTCTTCATAACATGATACCCGTTTTCCATAAACTTCTCATACCCGACGAAACCGGCAGATGAATTTTGTGGACGTATTCTGTAAACAATTAACACTTGTCCTATCAGTAGCTTAATTCTAGTATCTGCTTTAACCTTTAGTTAAAAAGACCCAACTTTCGAAGAGCTTTTCTCAGGACCCATTGATGACGTCGGTGTTGGTTAACCATTTCGGTTTCAGTTTTAATTTATGGTCATTAACATTAATACTTATACGGTTTTTTCACTGAAACTTCATATGCAGACGCACCTTGATGAGTTCAACCTATCACACCATTATTTAGGTCGAAAGGTCAAAGGTCACTTGGGCCTGTAATATATAAACATACAACTGGTCATTGCAGCAAAGTGCATTGGCCTAAGAACTTCAAAATTTGTACATAGATGCACATTGATAGGTTCTACAATCTACCTACTTTACAGATAAAAAGGTCAAAGGTAAGGATCACAGGGCTCTGTAATAATAAAAGATAATCTTGCCATTAGATCAAAGTTTATTTACCTATTTACCTAGGAACTTCAAACCTTGTATGAAGATGCACTTTAGTGAGTTCTATCTGAAATACTTATATTGAGGTCAAAGGTCAAGATCACTTGAATCTGTGACAACAATTTTCAGGTCAAGAGCTCAGAGGACAAGATCACTGAAACCTGTAATAAACCAGACGGAACTGCAAAGACTTCATACACTTGTTCATATCAAAATGTTAATTAAGGTCAGAAAATTGTAAAATTATGGTCAGCAAAGTTTTACCCCATTTTTCCTTAGACTTTAATTTGCAGTTAACGCTTTTAATAAGGTTAATAACATTTTCTCAAAAAGTATCACACATGTATATTCTTTAAACTTAATGTACTTGTTGTAGCACTTGTACATACACTATCAAGATTGAAAGGACAAAAAAAAAATTGAAAAATATTTCAAATCATTTTTATTGTGCAAAATGACCAATAAATGAATAGCAGTTAATGCACATTATACCTCATACACTATTTTTTTCTTTCTTTACATTTTTTATAACGTTAAAATGATACCGCCACCACCTCTGGACATGACAAATCATCTTAGTAATATGTTTTATGATTTTATATGGAAAGAAAATGTTAAGAAAAAAATACTGTTTTGGTCAAGGACTACTCAGGAGAAGGTTTAAAATTTTAAATATAATGGCTTTGAATATGATTAAAGCTGGTTCAAAAGAATTATTAGCGTAATTTGATATGCAAAATTATTTAAAAATATTACATAGATAAAATTGCAAAATACATTACAAACGTTTATAAAGACACCTTTAAAATGTAGCTATAGATAACTACCCTATAGATAACGAATCTTTTGCAGATCTACTATTGTTTTATAACAAAGAAAGCTATTTGGCAACAAAGTAGACTTAATTTGGTGTATATATTACATTCTAACACTCCTCGTGATTTTGCACTATAGACAAATAATAATCAGAGCACAGAAGGCGCGGAATTTGTTTGGGTCTCAGAATGTCAGAAAGGTGAAGGTTGTGAGGTTATAAACCAATTTTGTTTTTGTATAGTACCATCAATGCTTTCCAGTGTTTTAACTGTAGTAAATTGGATATAAGTCTAATTGCAACACTGATATTCAATTCAATGTTTATTTGACTTAAACAATTTGAAAAAAAGTTGCCTTAATTAACTGGGATTTGAACTCCAGAAATATTGATTCGTAATTACGAAAAAGTAAATCATTTTTACGAAATATTAATTCGATATTACGAAATATTAATTTCCATCTAAGTTGCCATCTATTCCTATTTCAAGTCAATGCCTTAAATAGTTATCGTGTAATGTTCTGGACCAAAGAATTATTGTAAAATTAAATAAAGGGACATAATTCAAAAAGGACTATGTAGAGTTATGATTACTGGACTCCTAGTTGCCATCTATTCATATTTAAAATTTCAAGTCAATCTGTTAAGTAGTTTTCAAGTAAAACCTCGGACGAAAATGTTGTACGGAATGGCTGACGGACGGAGGGATGGACGGACGGACAGAGACAAAAACCATATCCCCCGCCTTTCATATATGGGTAAGCAATCGACAACCTCTTTACAACATGAAGAGAGAGCGTGCTAACCAGATCTAAGTACAATGTGGCTTTAACCTTCAACCTACTGATCTCAGTATCGGAAGGTTTTTTTCTTCTAACAACCATGGACAATCACGATACATATACATTGTATGCAGTAATGAGAACAACAAGCAAAATCATATACTTAAGTAATTGGCCTGACATAGAGTTTGAATTGAAGATCATTGTGAGCTTGACATAGAACCTACTAACCTCACAACCAACAGGCGTAATTTACAAGTCTGTATCAACCTTGCCACCAAATATAACGATTATAAGCCTTATGCTCTCAAGTTATTATATTTGTGTTTAAAGGGTTTTTGAATGATAAGACATTCTCAATCCAAAACATCCCTTTGTTCTCCTTTTTCCCAACAACTGGCAAAAAAAAAAATGTTTTAATATAATTTCTGAGACAATTAATCTTTTCTGATATGTTTCTTCAAAAAAAGTTACAGGCTAAATTATACTTTTTGTTTCTCATACAAATAAGTAAAACAGGGCTGGCCTCCAGATTTTCACAGAAAAATATATTTCAATAAAATTTATATATGGGCACCGTGCGATCATGCAAACATGATATTTTGTTACAAAACTCAATAAAATCGACAAAACGAGTTTTTTGTCCGTGTCTCGATTTGAACCCCTGGGACCCAATTTTAACAAAAAATTTCCAGCGCCTGTACCATCATGGTGTCGCGGAAACTCAATTAACAAGCGATTATTGGCCAGGTTGCACTGGTGCAAACCCGGGTTATAGTATGGTGAATGTCGGGCGGCGGTCGGGCGGTCTGGGAAAAACTTTTCGTAACAGTTTTCTCAGCAACTACTTATCACAGCCTCTTGATATTTGACATACAGCATTGGCACGTTGTCCCATACTGTGGGATTCGATTTTAGGTCTGTCGCTCATCCACTTCCTGTTTACCGACATTAATGGTCAGTGGACATTTTTTTTCATAACATCACAGCATCATGATATTTGTTATGCATAGGCCTTTTCTGTCTTTGACCCATTTTTGTTAATTTATAGAACAAAACAGAACTCTCCCCTCTTTAGATAAAATATAAAGTCAGTAAAGGTAGCAAGCTATTGAATGGACAAGAAAGAGGTTATTGTGTCTATTGTAATTCTGTTTAATCACAGAATTTATTTCGAAAAAAAAATATATATTAATTCGTAATTACGAATTAATATTTCGTTAAAACGAATTGATATTTCGTAATTGCGAATTAATTTTTCGTAAAAACAAGTTAAGTTCGGCGAAACACTGTGTAATTTTAATATCACCCTAGAGGCTCCATACTTTAACAGTACACTAAAAAAATGCCTTAAATAAAAAAACCATATCTTGGACATAACGAGCCTTTACACGCTTAAAACTCAAATAGGGTTATATAGAGTCTATTCGTTGCCAAAAATCCAGCAATGCATACTTCGGTTCTACTAAACAGATTAGTAAAAATCTAATTGTCGCTCCGAGAGTTACATACTGCACTGGTATTAAGCATTTTGATCATCTCGATTTGATAAAATGGTTTAGCTGTAAACATGCAACTTAGATAAATTGCAAACTGTATCTATAAATGTATAACTTCAAATTTGTGACATGTAGAAATGTAAACGATAGAACGTACACAATACATTTAATGCTGTGCATATGTAACTGCATCAACTTGACACACTCAGGTTTACAACACCACACTTTCCTTTTACATTCTAACGCGATTAACATTTGTAAGCGATTTTGCAACTTCCATATATGGAATTATCACGAAATGAACGAAAATTAATAGGCGGAGCCAATTTTCACGAAAGCAGAATATAAAGAGAGGTAACTCTTGCTGGTACAAAAATATTTCAAATTATATAGAAAAAGTTATAAATTTCTGCATTACAGTTGACTTTGAACATCCTCTGATTTTGTTAAAACGTATTCTAGTACAGGATATTCAAGTAATGCAAAATTGGTTAAGATATAATGTAACAATGTAACAACGTTTGTACTGATTATGAGCATAATAATATGCAAAAACTAAAGTTGGTGAATTAACATAAGTGAATGTTTCCCATATATAATGAAACACACCTCTTTGAAAAGGTTTGAAGGCTCACAAACCGTATCGTTCATATCATTCACGGTAATACAATGCATACCCTTTACATTCAGCAAATATACTGAACCAAAAAAGAAACTTTCTCCAAGTTTGAATGTAGGTATGTAAGTACAGTTTTTCAATCCTTTTGAAACTCGATTTTTAATAAACATATCGGGCTTTTATACGGGGATTAGCTGACCGATTTTGCAAACAAAACAAGTTTTACAAGCTACTACATGTATATAAGTGTGTACATCTAAGTGGTACCATACTTTGCGAAAGTTTCCTTTTTTGGTTCAGTTTAGTACTAGAATGAGTCATAAGATGTGATATCAAATATATGTAAGCTGACGTAGGTTAAGGTCTTTTTATGCATTGTACTGAATCAATAGCAACTCTAAAATCTGTTTATACATGCTGTCAATAGCTGTTGTCTATCTGATCAAAAGCAGTGAACTATTTTTATATACATGAAATACTACACAGAATATTTATTAAGATTTGTAAGTGATGGCTTTCTAAGAGATAAAATAAACAAGAAATACATAAATTGATAATTAACATACATACCTTTGGACTCATTTAAATATTATCCTTGAAAAACAAAATGGTAGATATGGGAAAATATATCTATACAGTATGGTACAAATAAAAAGTTATGTACGAAAGGGTACATACAACTGGTTTTAATTTTACTATTGTTAAAACTTTTTTCTTGTCAAGTCATACGCTAGAATTAAGGTTACTAATGTAATAGTAAATGCTACTACTAGGAAAGACAACAGCCAGAATTTGGTCTGTATTAGTAATTAGTCGTATCAAAATCTCTATCAGATGTCGACTTGAAAATTTGAAAGTGATAAGGTAGCAGCTTAACTGTAAATGTTACTCATTCCTATGAAAATTGGAATACCATCAGTAAAATATATTTATCGTTGAATATAGCCTTATTAATAGTTTTTACTTCCTTGAAAAATATTTATCCTCAGGCAGTAAGTAGCCTGGTGAGTATTTTTAATTGTTTTTTTTTCAGTTTCTTTTGCTAGGAAATGTGGTAAGTACAAAGTTATAAAACTTATATGCCTATAATCCTTTAAAGTCCGCTGATGTTGATTGTATAAAGGCATAGAATGGCAATCATGCAAGTGAATTATGTTTGGTGAGTAACTAAACACCTAAAAGATGTGGTAAACGGACTTGTCACCGACGGTAAATACCGAAATCGGAGCGGATAAATGCGTTTATTTACGATGATATAGTGGGCGGGAAAATGGGCGGAGCTTATTTTATCTCCTATTGAAAAACGTGTAAAGCTGTATTATGCTGATCCGAATCATGATGGTTCGACAATGTAAAGCTAAGAATGTAACTTCTGTTTTACACGAACAATGAGTATTCGAACACTTGGTATTGCTACTATCAGCAAAGCAGTTAATGTTTTGTCATTTAACAAAATGTATTTTGTTGAAATGCATGTTTACAATGTTAAATCGGCAAACTCAATCCAAGAATGCAACATTGGAGTTTACATACAAAGAAATTCTATTGTATTTTGTCCGTTAACAAACTGTTCAACTCAGATCAACAAGGCTGGACTTTTGGCAACGAATAGCCTCCATAGGGTTAAGTATCGCATAACGATTTAATTCTGACACTTAGATATCTAACTATATAGTTTAAACATATTTTATTGCATTATATACATGTTTACAAACATATTATACAAATAATGAGTATATATCAAAATGCAAATGGGTTGGGCAATAAGTTTTTACAATATTAGATTAAGCCCTTCCCAGAAATTAATATTACAAAAGAAAATACTTTAAGGCAACAATGATTATTTTTAACATGCATATAAACTTTAAAATATGTATTTCATTTTTGAACAGTTCATTTATTCATTAAAATTTAATGTACAATTTTGATTTTGAAGTGCGATCCATCCACAGGTTGCCATCCCGATCTCATTGTAGTTTTAAAATAGTTGAAGTTTGGTTTTTGGGGAAAGATTGGTAATGAATATTTGTTATTTAAGTAAGTTAGATTAGAACAAATAAGCCGATATAAATGACAAATTTTAGAATAAAAACAAAATTAAAAGTCAAATATTATCAAAACGATGGGTCGTCTTGATAAATTTTTGAACTGATTGGAAAATGACAACGTTACCTTCGTATTCTAAATTTTCACGACGAAACAATAATGTGTCAATGTTTAATGGATGATAAGATCGGGTTTCTCGAAAGAGTATTATTCGTTGTTCGACGTAACGATTACATTTGAAAAAGAAATGCTCGGCATTTTCAATCACACTATCACATTGACAAAACTAACTAAATAGAATATAAAGATGAAACATATCAAGATTTAAGATAAAATATATCTTCATTTATAGTCTTTAATGAGTTATACATTGTATAATAAACTTACACTGCCTTGCAGCAACAACAGTAAAACCATAACAAAAAACAAATATCCAGAATTTTAATCCCATCCCGTACATTTTCATGATTCACAATGATGTGGAGTTTCGGTTTTGGTATTTGATCTAGTATATAATAATATCCGCATGATCGCGGTTTACCAAATATAATTTAACGGTGTGATTCTGTATTGAGTTTAACCTTATTCCTACTAAAAAAAGACATATACGTGTATCTTATAGAATATGTAACAAAAGTAGCTTAAATATAGGATTGAATCTATAATATATTGTACAACCTAGTTGTATATTAAATGTCAGTGTAAATAAGTTTATTACACTGTATATGTAAAACTGGAGTAGGAAGGGGAATGGGAATGATGATAAATCAGAAAAGAAATCAAATTTAAAAGAATTTTACCGTAGAAGTAAGTGTAGAAGACTGTATCTTCTAAATTAAATTTCGAACAGTAGTTTCAAATTCAGTACAAAATGTAAATGAATTGCAAGAAATGAGTCATCATTAAATTGAAGACGATAGCAATAAAATACCTTTTGGTTGTACTTAAATTCTGAGAAATCGTGTACGCTAAGAGCATCGAAACACGAGGCTATCTGATTTCTACGTATGGGCGTAGCCCCCGAGAATATATCAGATTGCCAAATGTTTCAAACGATGTTCTCTTTCTTTTGTATCATTGGCAAAAATAACATCACGTTCCCTGTCACAATATGAAACCCAAGAAAAGGGTAACCAATAAACGAGCATCTAAATATGATATTCTATCGCTAGTCACAATATGTAAACCCCAGAAGAAAAAAAATGAGCCAACCATTGGGTATGCTCTAGAGTGCGGGTTACTACAATCGGAACATCCTCGGCTATTATTCATATCAGTCCTTATCCGAAGACTGACGGAAAGGGCCGAAAAAATGCGATTGCGGGTAAGTAAGTTAACGCACTGTGCATGTATTTGTAGACACATTTTCAACAGAAAGAGTTGAAAATATGTCAGACTTAACTCGAATACAAATGCAATATCATTTAATTAAAATATGTTCATTAACATGAATTATCACATGTTCTGACCTCTTTGTTTTCAGAACGATTATTAACTTCGATTTCATATGTTTTATCAATCTCTATAGTTTCTTTATATGAAGAATGAAATAGGTTTTTCTCTTTATAACAAAATACAATTCCATATTTTACGGACATCCACGTCCGACGTGGTGCAAATGAAATTCTTAAAAAATCTTTTCCATTTTTATGGCAATTTTGGCCACAAAGCTAAAAAGATATCTTTTGCTTTTTTGATAAAAGCTGTTTAATACTTTCTACCGTCAACTAACTCATAATTGTCTATCAACATGTACATACAATATTGGGTGATGATTTTTTTTTATTGAGCACGCGTGAGAAAATAAATGTGGTCAATTTTTCATAGCAACGGACTGTTCGTTAATACATATCTCTCTTAAGATTTCTAAAAGAAGTATAGATTATGCAATTCAATTAGTTTATACGAGTATATCTTATACAAAAATGAGCACAATGTTATTATTATAAAGACAAAGGCCACAATAAAGCAATGCAAACGGCCTTGTACAACAACAGATCAGGTTCCGTTTCGGCAATACTGAAATTGTTCGTGATCTATATATCACCTGGAAACCTAAACCTAAAATCTAGTTAAATATGAGCTTGCGGAATATATTAGCTCGTGGTAGAAAACAGAAGGGGAGGTCAAAATATGTTATGCTGTTATATTTTTACATATAACTTATAGTACTACTTTTAAATATCACATAATCAGTCTAATCTCTGCCGACTTACACTTGCGTGTCTTCGAGATTACATATCTTCTAATAACTTGAAATTATTGTAATGACACCTGCATTTCCTTTAAGGCGAATCAAGATTTTGAAATGTGGTGAAAACATGTTGGACTTATGGAGTGCTGAAAAATGAGCGGCGAGTTGCATACCTTTACTAAATATATATGTATCTTTTTTGCGGGGAGTGAAGGAAATTGAATTAGAAACATGTATCAAACATATTCCAAATGAAAAATACTGCAGTTGCATTGTTTTAGAGAGGTTGGAGGGTTGTAGAGTATAGTGCTTATTGATATAAATAAGAAAAACACCTAAATCATTTGTTACACTGTAGTAACTTCCTGGTATTATAAACATGCACTACCTTTAATGATGATATTGTGTTACCATACAGAGTCATTCATCGGCCTTCCTATTTATATAAACAACACATCATTTTATAAAAGGTAAAATAGTTTCAGGTAAAAACATCTGATCGAGATTGTTATTGTGACATGTTTGGATCTATAAACTTGATCTTATATTAATTTAAGTTGATACCTTTTATAGTTCTCAAGTTATGTCCCGACATAGTTGAAAGTGTAAAAGTGAACAAAGGGCAATAACTTCAAAATTAGGCAAGACAGAGTTATGGTTCTTTTACACCTCATTTCTATTCAATGAGATCTATCTACCTACACAGTTTCTTGTTGATATCTCTTGTAGTTTCAGAATTATTTCCCGGACAAAGTTCAAAGTGTAAAAATGAACAAAGTGCAATAATTCCAAAATAAGGCAAAGCAGCGTTACTGTTCTTTTGCACTGCACTTCTACTCAATAAGATCTATCTACCTACAAACTTTCTTATTAATATCCCTTGTGGTTTTATTGTTATGTCCCGGACAAAGATCAAACTGTAAAAAGGAACAAAGGGCAATTACTCCAAAATTAGGGAAGTTAAAGTTATGGTTCTTTTGCATTGCACTTCTACTCAATGAGACCTATCTACCTACAATGTTTCTTGTTAATCCCCTTTGTCGTTTAAGAATTATGTCCTGGACAAAGTTCAAAGTGTAAAAATGAACAAAGGACAATAACTCCAAAATTAGGCAAAGCAGAGTTACGGTTCTTTTCCACTGCACTTCTACTTAATGAGATCTATATACTTACAAAGTTTCCTATTAATAAGCCTTGTGGTTTTATTGTTATGTCCTGGACAAATTTCAAACTGTAAAAATGAACAAAGGGCAATTACTCCAAAATTAGGGAATGTAGAGTTATGGTTCTGTTGCACTGCACTTCTACTCAATGAGATCTCATCTACCTACACAAAGTTTCTTGTTAATACCCCTTGTAGTTTTATTGTTATGTCCTGGACAAAGTTCTAAGTGTAAAAATGAACAAAGGGCAATTACTCCAAAATTAGGGAAGGTAGAGTTATGGTTCTTTTGCACTGCACTCCTACTCAATGAGATATATCAACCTACAAAGTTTCTTGTGTATACCTCTTGTTGTTTTAGAGTTATGTCCTGGACAAAGTTCAAAGTGTATAATAAATAAAGGGCAATATCTCCAAAAATAGGGAAGGCAGAGTAACGGTTCTTTTGCACTGCAAATTCACTCAATGAGATCTATCTACCAACAAAATTTGAAGTTGGTATCTTTTGTACATTCTGATTTATGTCTCCCACAAGAAATCTGCAACGGACACAGACCACCAGCTGACTCCATTATAGCCCCTTAACTTTATTTACCGGAGGTATAATAAACAAGAGGGTCAAGATGGCCCTAGATCGCTCACCTGACCCATTAAACTCATCCGAGCAATTACCTAGACAAGCATCCTGACCAAGTTTCAGGACAGTCGAGTCAAAAATGTGACCACTAGAGTGTTTACAACGTTTTTCCATATTTGGGCGGTGTGACCTTAGTTTTTGACCCCAGGTGACCCATATTGGCACTTGACCTAGAAGTCATCAAAACAAACTTTCATACCAATTTCAAGGATATTTGGATGAAAACAGTAGCCACCAGTGTTAACAAGATTTTTCTTTTTTTAAGCTCCTGTGACCTAGTTTTTTTATCCGAGATGACTAATGTTCGAACTCATCCGAGCAATTACCTAGACAAGCAACCTGACAGTGTTTTTGATGATTATCAAGTCAAAAATGTGACCCCTGGAGTGTTAACAAGGTTTTTCCATATTTTGGAAGTGTGACCTAGTTCTAGACCCCACGTGAACAATAATCGAACTTGACCTAGAAATCATCAAAACAAACTTTCATACCAATTTCCAGGATATTTGAATGAAAACAGTAGCCAGAAGAGTGTTAACAAGATTTTTCTATCTTTAGCTCCTGTGATCTAGTTTATCATCCGAGATGACCGTGTTCAAAATCATCCGAGCTATTACCTAGGCAAGTATCCTGATAAAGTTTGATGATGATTGAGGCAAAAATGTGACCGCTAGAGTGTTAATGAACAAATGTGGACGGATGACGGACATTTAATAATACTAAAAGCTCACCCTGAGCAGGCTCAGGTGAGCTAAAATGAGTTAAGAAATAATTGATAATGACAACAGTACACGAAGGGCATCATGCTTTCACAAAAGCTCATCTTTATACTATGATAACTTAAAAGAGATCAGTAATTGCTCAAGATCACTCACTCACCCGAGATCCATTATTAGAACAGTAATCAGACCGTATTGGGTTCATCATTTTTGTTCACAACGGCCTGATTAATAAAACATATGTACAGGTCTGCAATGTCTTTTTCCACATGATTTAAATGTTAGATTAGTGGATTACAATAGAAATTTCATAACAAAAGAACACATGTCAATGTTTGTGAATCTTTTGTTACAAGAGTAAGGATCTATCAATTTTGACTAATCTGGCATGTTTTTAAACTGAATTGTTTGTTTGCTTTGGATTTTACGTCACACCGACACAGTATATGTCATTTGGCGACGTTCCAGCTTTACTGGTGGAGGAAGACCTCAGGTGCCCCTCCGTGCATTTTTTTCAGGCACGAAGGGGCACCTGAGTAGAACCACCGACGTTCCGTAAGCTAGCTGGATAGCTTCTTCACATGAAAGAATCCAAAGTCCCTGTCGGGATTCGAACCCACAGCGATGAGGGGCAAGTGGTTTGAAGTAAACGACCTTAACCAAGCGGCCACGGAAACTACTGAAGTGGACCACATAGTAATGCAACATATCTAGGTATTGTACTTGTGAATATTTATAAGACATATTACCTGTATCTTAATTATCCCAAAATGGAGGGAAGGGGAGACTTTTACCCAAAGGGTATTGTAGTTTGATATAGTAAAATTTGTAAGACATGTTTACTGTAAGTCTACACTAATTGACCCTCAGGACAGGGTCGTTTTTCACCTCAAGTTGGCATTGAAGTTCAAAGAAGATTCTTAAGTTATTACAATACAATCCTTTGTACTTAGGACACTAGTGGTATAACAACATTTCTAGAGGCTCACTACTCATTGCCACATGCCGAAACAAAAATCTAACCTTTCGGCATAGAAGTTTCATAAAGTAGACATTTATTATTCTCCTATTGAAGTCTATGTAAACTAGTAACGGGCTGGAGCCAATTTTGACCCAGGAATGATGTTTTACGACTTGAGGATCACAAGGTGATTATGATACTACATGCCAAATATCTAACCTGTGGACATTAATGTTTTGGAGCAAAATTTTTTTTAGATATATTTACTCTACAAGTCTTAAAAGGTAACCCTCAGGGTCGGGTCATTTTTTGCTAATCTATATAACTTAGTGACTCTGAGGGCAGGGTAAATTTTGACCACAGGAGTATAAGTTACTTAACTTTTGTCAACCAGAATGTCATACTACATTGCACTTACCAAAAACCTAACCTCTGGACATTGTAGTTCAGGTGAGATTTAATTTCTAACAGGGCGTTGTAAATTTGGTCAAAATCAATCTTGTACTTTTGGAAATGTTGTTTTAAGAACTTTTGACAATGACAAACAACGGACATACTGCCATTACAAAAGTTCACCTCCGAGCACTTTGTATTTGTTAAAGACAGATATTTGTAAATTTCAAGTAAACATTTATTTAGTTTGATAATTTTAATAATAAATGTTTAATGTTTACATTTTCTTTACAACATCAATGCTCTTTTAAATCTTGTTCATACTTCTCAATAAGACAAAATGATGATCTCACAAAATTTAAACAAGTAAACAAACCAAGATTTGTTATCCTTCCTTTATGAGGAATTCCTCAGATTTTCTATTCAAAAGAAGCACCAAATGTTTCTATGCAGAATAAGTAATACATTTAAATTATTCAATACCGCCATTATACCAGTATCGTAACTACCATATGCTTATTGAAGTTTTACAATAAGTCTTTTACTTGTCATCTGCAGCCTTCATTAATCATTCCAGTCCTGTTATTTTCATTCCTTCCACACCACTTGTTAAATAACTAGAAATTGTTTCCTGAATTATGAAAGACAGGCAAAAACTAATTTCTAGACATTCTTTACATAGATCAGAAAAACTAAATTGTAGTATACACATAACACTGCGTTTAGTAAAACCATTCTAACAGTATGATTGCAGAGAATATTTCAGTAATTTATCATTTAACCTTGCAGAGAATATTTCAGTAATTTATCATTTAACCTTGCAGAGAATATTTCAGTAATTTATCATTTAACCTTGCAGAGAATATTTCAGTAATTTATCATTTAACCTTGCAGAGAATATTTCAGTAATTTATCATTTAACCTTGCAGAGAATATTTCAGTAATTTATCATTTAACCATATTTATCTCTTGCTGCTATGCAGTTTAACAAGTTAGAGGGACTCCACTGAGGTTTTTTGACATGAAGGGACTGTAAATAGTTTTTTAAGACTTTTGTATTACCATATGTAGGTCTAAACCAATAACTTGTGTGCAAAATTTCATATCATTTGTTATTCGTGTACCTGGTATAGGTAATTTATTGCGCAAATTGACACCAAAATGAAAGCGTTGCAATGCTTTTCACTCAAACCGCCAAAAACAGCATAAAAAAAGCCGATTATAAATTTAGTAATGAGTATAATCACTTATTACCTATTGCATAGTTTTTCTATTTTAAGTGCTGCAATTGATAGAAAAAAGAATTACAAATTTTATTATTTTGGCTATTACACCTCAGTGGAGTTCCTTTAATACCTGGGCCAAAATACTGTATACACAATTAAAAAAGAATATCTAGAAATAAGTTCCATCTTGTCTTCAACAATAAATATTTCATTTATCATATCACAGTTATTCCCCTTGGTCATCTTCGGGCTCACTATTATCACTTTTATCATCATCATCGTCGTCGTCGTCATCATCACCACTAACTTCTCTATTCTCATCCTCCAGTTGCTGGAGTTTACTGGCCAACTCTTGCTCGTCAATGTCAGAAACAACTTTAGGCTAAATAAGAAATATAAATAATAGATTAACCACTAGTCTGCTGAATATATCCAACTTCCTCTTTTGGAACTATTACCAATTAAAAGATCAAGTTTGCCGATTAACAGTACAGATGCTGACATGATATCAAGGCTTTAAACTGCTCTTTTATCTCAGGCATCTGATAATCACTGTGTGAGGATCATTTTTTAGACAATTACATCAAATGAAAGCAATTGTTCCCACCATAAAACTCTCATGACAATAAACTTACAGAAACTGTCATTCACCAACAGGGACATGGATATAGTGAGGGTCAAGTCACTCAAATGACAATTCCTTTTTTTTTACTATTTATACTTTATTATTTAACTTTATACTGTCTGTAATCAATAATAATACCTACAAATGACATAATGTACTCTGTTTTTCTTTTTCACAATACTTTTTAATAATTATTTTGAGGTAATATTTCAGATATTTTACCTGTAGTTGTATATTGAACATTCCCCCTGCTTCCTCTATACTGGCTTTAATAGCCTGTAATGCTGCATTTAATGTGTTTAAACCATCTGTACGTTCTAAAGTTTGTGTTGTTACCACATATTGTGGCGGGGCTATGAGATTGATCTGAAATAAATAATTCAAGTATTATTTATCACACAAACTTTGTAAAGGTCTTATGGCAATTCTTCAGCTTTAACTTACAGGTGAATAGTTTAGAATTTCTCTGGTACCACTTAGTAGTATTTCTATATGGTTTGGTAACTTTCTTACACTAATTTGGCAGGTTGAAGTTCCATGGGTTTATTTTGTTAAGTTAACATGTCAGTATTTCTATCTGCCTCCTTTTAAAATGATACTATTTTAATCTTGTTTTTCCATTTGTTGAGGCACCATTCTGCTTAGTTTTGTTCCTTTACTGATGTATAACAGTATTTATATTTAGGTATGTTTCTGGTCAACTTTTAAGAAGGGTAAACAATCAGACAAAATTCTTTGAAAAGACAAGCTATAAATCATGGAAAAACTTCAATGATAAAGAACTGTTAAGTAGAATGTTCGTCTCGTGTAATAATTGATAGTACAGAAATATCATATCTTTACTTTTATAGGCATTGCCTCTGTCGATAGTTCAAGACCTTTCTTTAGGGCTCTTTTCACTGCATCTACTCCTTCATAATTTGTACAAGCAACTTCTATATCTGAAACATTAGGACAAAAAGGTTAAAAACACTTAAAAGTTAGTACTTGTATTCAATAGAACCACCACTTGTTTATTACAACAGAAATAGGTTCCCTTCTACATTAAACACTTATTTAGGTGTTTGCAAATTTACAAAGAAAGTTATTTCTCCTATAAAGTCATAAATAAATAAAAAGTCATAGATAAATAAATCAAGACTTTGTTTTTACTTTGATACATCATGAAAATTGATTTATCATCATTTGAGACATATTAGTTCAACTGTAATTAATTCATCTGCAGCAGTCATGTATATAAATAATATGATTATGAACATTGCAATTATTCAATGAATATCAATGTTACAAAAATACAGTATTATAAAGCTATCAATTATGTCTAGCCTTAAAAAGTGTGTGTAAGGGGGAAGAAAATGTGATAAAAGATAAGGAAGAAATAGAAAAGGAAACAAAACCAGTCATAAATAATAAATGAAAATCAAAACCAGGATTCTGGTCAGATTGTTTCTTCAGAGAAATCATCTTGTGTAAGTTGAAACCTACTTAACTGTAAGATATTGTGTCAGTAATTCAATCTATTAAAGAGTGTATGTACATAACTGTATGACTGTTGTCATGAAACCATTCATTACTTGTTAAAATTATTACCTCACGTTATCTAGAAAAGACAAGACAAGACCAGTCAATTCCCTAGTTTGTTTGAAAATTTTGAGTTATTTTCACATAAAAAGTGATAATTAAATTTTTTTTAATTTAAATCACTTCTATACTTGATATGTGTTGCTTTGTTTTAGAAAATCCAGTTTATTTTCATTCCTGTACAATTGTTCATTTTGTGAACCCCTGAAGATTTAATTGTTATATTCAGGTAGTGTATGATGCAGTGGTTGAACTGTTAAAAAGACGTGACTGGATCATTTACAGGCTGTCGATACACTTTGGTTTTTAGTCTCTAATCCAAAAGACCATGAGTCCTGTTAGCAGGGTTCCCACTCTTAGATATTTTGAAAATTTAAGGACTTTTCCAGGACTTATCAAGGACCTTTTTGATTTTTTAAGGACTTTTTAGAAGATAAAATTTCAAGCTATTTGATTTTTTTGTCCTTTGAATATGTTCATGGTAATGTTTAGCAACACCAATATAATACTTATAGTTCATGACATAAATCTAACTCTATCTAAGAAATACATTCAGTGTCTATAAATAATGAAATGTACTTTGTGACAGCAACTGTTTTTGCAGGTTGTGTGCCATTTTCATGTAATTTTGCTGTTTTTAATGTTTCAAGGGATCACTTTTTGACCAGATATTCATAGTACTTATTAAATAACAGGCTTTCTACTGCCTCTACCAAAAAAACTAGGGAAAAAGTAGGGCATTTTTTTACCAAAAAGTAGGGCAAAGTAGGGATTTCTGATGTTAAAAAGTAGGGATAAAGTAGGAATTTCTTACTGTTTTATTTAAGAATTAGCAAAACATACCACCACCAAGACCACATCAGGCTGTGTGTATCTTCAGTTCAGTCCATGCTTGAAAGACAGGCAACTCATAGCCAAAATGTTGCTTAATGTTTTGCCAAGGCACCATGAGCAGAGCTGCATCAGTATTTAGGGTGTAGTACTTAAGTACCAGTACCAGTACTTGCCAAGATTTGCAGTACCAGTACTTGATTTTAGCTTGGTACTGCAGTACCAGTACTTTTTTGGGGGAAGTAATTAAGTACCAGTAGACTACTAATACTTTTATATATTCATCAAAGTTTGAATAAATACACAGTGTCATTCTAAATAATTGCAAACATTATTCAACAAAGAAATTAAAAATCATTTACTTTAAAGTTGACATTACATTTTTACAACTTAAATGAACGAACATACTTTTTACAAACAATAATTACAACATATATTCATGTCATATGTTATTGTTTAGTAACCAGTCAACTGTAATATAATGCAATAATCTTACATTTTAAACCCACCAGTCTTTTTGTTGCCTTCACACCTCTGTTCATTTTATACCAAAGTAAATAACAACTTTTTATGGTGCTAACAATATCACTTGAAATAGGATTATTTAGAATAGAAGTAATTAATAAGTGTTTATTTTGCTCTTTTTTTTACTAGTAAATACAAAGTAATAAGATTGCAATAAGGATATTTTATCAGTAAAGAGATATTGACTCTGTTTATCTCAATTTTAATTTTACTTTAAGTCTTTGGTGCTTTTTTATGATAAATACTAAGTTAACATTTGAAGGAATATTGCAGCAATTTATTTATAGTTTCACAAAAATAAAATAATACATAGAATTTACAGCTTTACTTTAAGAGTAAAAATAATGAAATTTTTATCAAAACCAAAAATACTGCCTAATGTAATGCAGTAGCAGTACCACCTTTTTAAGACAGCAATGCAGTACCAGTACCTGTGTAGTAGCAAAATTTTGTAAGAGTACGGTATTAAATTCAGTATCAGTACCAGTACTTGCAAAATCGCTGCAGTACATACTGCAGTACCAGTACCAGTAATGCAGCTCTGACCATGAGTCTTTCAAGGATGGACATCACAAGGAGACACACACACACACACCTGAACTACTCATCAATTGCAACTGAAAATGCAACTGAAATACCACTTTAAATATCTTCTTTTTTTTATTTCAAAATGAAAAAGTAGGGATAATAGGGCTATTTCAGAAAAAAGTAGGGCAAAGTAGGGATCAAAAGAAAAAAGTAGGGAAAAGTAGGAAAAGTAGGAAAAGTAGGGACCAGTAGAAAGCCTGAAATAAGTTACCACACATTTGACCTCAGTCCATTCAAAGGCTTCAAAGAATGGCAAAAGCATGTCACACTGAAGGGTTTAATCATTTCACAACTTTCATGTTTAAATGTTGTATTCTGCTTAAGTCAGTGCTACGGGAGGGGGGGCGGTGTTCAAAAATGTATATTTGGGTATGTTTGATTACATCTTAGTGAAATTGTATATAGTATTCATGATTAAAACACAATTTTATTAGTACAACACATTATTTTTAGTATATATTGGCTATACTTAGGTATTTCGTGCTACCCGTGTGGCCAATTGGCTGTGCTCTGCCTTTACAATAGTTCATGTATGTAAATTAATAATAATGTAATACTATTGTTAATTTTATATTGATATACCTTTGGCTTTTAGCATGGTTGTGAGCAATTAGGATAAAAAACATTGCCCAAGGAAACAACCATACCTGTAAGCTTTCATCTTTTTCATGTGCTTTGAGCACACTTGAGGTCGATTTGTGACTGTCTTATAAGATTTTTGAAACAAAACCGCCATAGTAACCAGAAAATAAATGTTAAATCTCATAAATGTCAAAATTTGCCTCTTAAAACACTTGTATATCGAAAAATCATCAACATTCAAGATGCGGAAATCAATATACTGTGCTAAGACCGCCATTTTGGTTGTTTGATTTACCTCCCCTTTTCCAGACTAATTCCCGTACCTTCCCGGACTTTTTTCTGTATCAACACTAATTCCCGGACTTTTCAAGGCCGGGAGCTAGTGTTTTCAAATTCACGGACATTTCCCGTTTTCCCGGACAGCGTGGGAACCCTGTGTTAGTGAACGAGTGGGTATTGAACATGTGACCTCTGGTTGACTTGCCTTGATCATGATGTGATTATAGGTGAAATATTGTCCATTTTTTTTGTTAAAACAGTTGAACAGGATGTAAAATTTATCATAGAAAAGTAAGCCGTAACTGATAGTTAACCAGTATAATACATGTTACCTCCCCTTAACATTTGATCTAACATGGCAAGCATCAAAAATACTGAATAAACTTAATGATAAGATAGCCAAATAATATATTTACCTAGGATATTTCTTTGTTTCTACATTATATAGAGACATATTTCACCGAGTAAACATATAACTTTATGAATAGACACTAGCATGTGTTTACACGACACATAACCATTTGACTTTACTTGTAAAAGGAACAGTGGCTTTTAATTTCATGTAACATATGACTGACATTATATGACATCAAATTGTCACATCAAGCATGTATATGATAAAAAATAATTTTAAAAGATTTGTGTTGGTTAAGATGTAGGACTTTGGCTTTTATGTGCATATATATTTTAGTTTTTGAAGGGAGTATAATTCTGTTCACATGTTTTTTTCATACATAACCATGGGTATAGGGCAACTAAATTTGAACATTTACCTAGTGAAATCATAGGTAATAGTATTTAACAATGTTTATTATAATCTCCATGGATATGGTCATCTATCGACATACATGTACCAAGTATCATCAACACTTCCTTTTGCACTATGACTGGAGAGAGACAGATTGTTAACCTATAGTCCCTACCTATTGAAACCAATGGTGGACTAATAAGCCAAAGGGAGTTTAATCTGCTGAAACAGTTAACTTCTGTAATATGACCTGCAGAGTTGTCTACCTTTAAAGCTGCATGCCTCCAGATGAGTAAAAATATTTCATTAAAATCAAACTTGAGAAATATGTTCTAAGATTTTAGGGTAAGTTAAATGATTCAGGATTCAAGTAATATTTTACATGTTATATGCGATTAATGACTGATTTTTCAGTATTTACAACTATATTTCTACTGCGTTACTAACGCAGTAAGGGCTATTTATGCATATTTTGACCACCTTTTGGTAATTTACGTGGGTTGTAAGTGACATTGATTATGTGTAAATTGCTTCCTTTTGGTTATTTCACAATATTCAACATTCTAATACATTTTCAATTTTTTCATGAAAATTAGCATGAATCTGGAAGCGTGCTGCTTTAAGCTTTACCCTTTACATAATTCTTCAAGAGTGGCTTTGCAGGGTTATCTATTATACTTTTAACACAAATAATACTGGACAGCCTGTAATATAAGATTCTAATGTAACAACAACAATTTACCTGCTCTAATTTTCACAGATTGAGGCGTTAATCTACGTTTGATATTTTCTAACAATACTTCCTTTGTTTTTTCATCAATGTCACATTCATCTAAAAGTTCTGGATTCCTGAAAAAATACCAAAGAAAAATATAAGAGACTGTTATCATCAAATAGCAAATCATTATGTGATATAGCTAGGATTACACTCTGGGAATACAGTCATTATTTTCATGTACAGATTCTGAAGTAGTATATGGACTTTTTTCATCTTTTCTACCTATTTTAGTGAAGTTATTGGACAAGAATAAAAAGAAAAATTCTACAAAGATTAAAAACAACAATAAATTTTATGTAAAGTTACAAATTTACCGAATTATACAATTTATTTGCTGCCAACAAAAAGTTCAGTAATGCAGCATATAATTTTTATTTCACAGAAAAAACTCCAATATTTCACTGGTAAGCATGAATAAAGTATGTTTGTTTAAAGGCATATAATCAAGAATACAAACATGAAATAAATTATTTGCATTTTGCCTCTCCATCTTGAGTAATGCTACTGTTCCTTTCAGTGCCAAAAAGTTTTGATATACTGGTTATTTTCAAAAGCCTTCCCTATATTATTCAACATAAATTTAGTAAAAAGTCGCAAAACAATCAACAGAAATAATTTATATATATGAGATAGCTTACGTTACTGCATGTTTAAATATATCATAACAAGCTGTAGGTTTCTTGAATTTTTCATCAAATTGCCAAGCTGTTTTCTTATAGAGATCATCCAACTGTGAATCATTTTTATATCCCAATAATTCTCCAACATGACGCAGTATGCTGTTCACCTGTAAACAAAGTAAATAATGACTTACAGACTTTATCAAACAATCTATAGTAAGCTTATTAATGCCTTTCCCCGATTGATTATGGCATAACTTTCTGATAACAAGACCTGTCAGTAGACAGGAGGTTCCTCTTTTCTACATGCTGGCCAGTTCAACAAGAGCCATGTCAACATGGCCATCCCCCGCCGAATGTGTTTGCTCATTGGAAGAATGTATATGTAGTAGAGCAGAATAATTCCATTTTAAGAGGTCTTTTGGTAATGAAAACTGATGGCTATAGTGATTACAGATTTGAAACCTATGTGAATACTGATGGCTGAAAATAACAAAGGGCAATTACTGAAAAATAATGCAGGGTAGGTTATCATTCTTGTGTGCTGCATCCCTCCTCAGTAAAATCTATCCACCTATGAAGTTTCAAGTTGATACCTCAAATACTTTTTGAGAAAAAAATTGAATTGAAAAATTAAGTATGAACAAGCAATTATCATAGTATTGCAAGCAATCCATACCATAAGTCCCCTACCGGTAAGAGCCCAACAACATTCTGAAGGGCCATTGGCCATTCACTTAGGTTCCTATTTTAAGTAAATTTGTTGAAAAAGTTCTTTAAAAGTGATCACAGGAAACAGTTTTTATGCACAGACAGACAGACTGAAGGACACTCTAAAGTTTATTTTTTAAACATCCCTGTTATCAAAATATAACATTTTTAAAATCCTATCATGATTGAAGAAGTTGGAGTAAAAATTACCAATTTCTCAAAAAAAAGTCTAAGTTCAAAAGGGGCATAATTCTGGAAATAGTCTTGCTAGAGTATTGAACACTCACAAATGTTGAGTGATAATAAGAAACATTTATATGAAGTTTGAAGTAGATACATTCAGAAAAAGAAGTTATTAAAAAAAAACAATGTTTTTTTCATGAAAATTTTAAGTTCAAGGGAGGTAATTCTGATAAATTTTGTGCTAGAGTTGTGAACCTTGTCACATATGATGTGGTTGATGACAAGCAACTTATATTTAAAGTTTGAAGAAAATACCTTAAGAAATAAAGAACTTATAGTGAAAAAACTTAAAAACTAGAATCAGAAATCTTGAAATTCAGTCTATTTGTTGCCATAGCAACCAGAATTTTCAACATAGGAAGATAAGAAAAGGATGTGCATAATTTCCATACTGCCATCTACCCATATGTCGAGTTTCATAAACATATTTTCAGTACTTTTTGTGTTATCACTGGATCCAGGTTATGTGTAAAATTTGCCATATTTTCAATCTATTTGTTGCCATAGCAACCAGAATTTTCAACATAGGAAGAAAAGAAAAAGACGTGCATAATCTCCATACTGCCATCTATCCATATATATCAAGTTTCATAAAAATATTTTCAGTACTTTTTGCGTTATCGCGGGATCCAGGTTATGTGTAAAATTTGCCATATTTTCAGTCTATTTGTTGCCATAGCAACCAGACTTTTCAACATAGGAAGAAAAGAAAAAGACGTGCATAATCTCCATACTGCCATCTATCCATATATCAAGTTTCATTAAAATATTTTCAGTACTTTTTGCGTTATCGCGGGATCCAGTTTTGTGGACGGACGGACTGACGGACGGACAGACGGACGGATTGACGGACGGACAGACGGACGGAGGGTAAACCTAAAGTCCCCTCCGGTAAACCGGTAGGGGACTAAAAATATCAAAGGGCAATAACTCAAAAATTATAAAAGGTAGAGTTATCATTCTTGTGCAGTGCACACCTCCTGAGTGAGATCTATGCACCTATGAAGTTTCATTTTGATATCTCAAAGGCTTTTTGAGTTATGCTCTGGACAAAAATTTATTTTGAAAAATAACAAAGGGCAATAACTCAAAAATAATGCAGGGTAAGGTTATCATTCTTAAGCACTGCACTCCTCCTCAATGAGATCCATCCACCTTTGAAGTTTCAAGTTGATACCTCAAATACTTTTTGAGATAAGCTCTGGACAAAATAGCATGAAAAAAAACAAAGGGCAATAACTCAAAAATTGTATAGGGAAGAGTTATCATTCTTGCGCACAACATCCTCCTCAATAAGATCTATCCACCTATGACATTTCATGTTGATATCTCAAACACTTTTTGAGTTATGCTCCACTCAGGTGAAAAATTAGGTATGAAAATAACAAAGGGCAATAACTCAAAAATTATGAAGGTAGAGTTATCATTCTTGTGCACTGCACACCTCCTGAGTGAGATCTATGATCTATGAAGTTTCATGTTAATATCTCATAGGCTTTTGGAGTTATGCTCTGGACAAAAAATCAATTTTGAAAAATAACAAAGGGCAATAACTCAAAAATCATGCAAGGTAGAGTTATCATTCTTGTGCACTGCACTCCTCCTCAATGAGGTCTATCCACCTATGAAGTTTCAAGTTGATAACTCAAATACTTTTAGAGATATGCTCCGGACAAAAATGTCGGACGGAAGGACGGACGGAGACTATTTCTATATCCTCCGCCGAAAATTTTCGGTGGGGAATAATAAAATCAACAAAGAGAAGGGGGTATAATTCTGCAAATGTGCTAAGCACACTTACATGCCCTTGTAGTCAACAAATATTTCAAGTTTGAAGTAAATAATTTTTCTTTAGAAAATATGATGTGATATGCACTGAAATATTTTTTCCAGTACTCACATTATATATTCACCTGCTAAAAAGTCATCAGATTTTTTTCTATACTATAAAATTCATCATAGTTCTTTTTATTATTACTTGATAAGCAGACTTTACTGGAATAGAAACTAGAAATGTGTCCATAGGACACGGATGCCCCCACACGCCACTGTTCTATCATCTTATGACTCAAGGTCAAATATTTTTTGGACAACATGTGCCACAAGTTGAAAACGAAAAATCAACAAAGGGCCGTAATTCTGTTAAATTTGGTCGCACCAAAATTCCTTCCTTTACTACCATCTACACATTAAGGTTGTTCATCCCTGGAAGTTTAAGCAAAATCTGCCATCCGGTTTAAGAGGAGTTGCATTCACAAAATTTCTACATAGTATATAGTGAAAAAATCAACAAAGGGCCATAATTCTGTAAAATTTGGTTGCAGCAAAAATTCTTTCCTTTACTACTATCTACACCTTAAGGTTGTTCATCCCTGTAAGTTTAAGCAAAATCTGCCATCCTGTTTAAGAGGAGTTGCGTTCACAAAATTTCTACATAGTATATAGTGAAAAAATCAACAAAGGGCCATAATTCTGTTAAATTTGGTCGCAGCAAAAATTCCTTCCTTTACTACCATCTACACATTAAGGTTGTTCATCCCTGTAAATTTAAGCAAAATCTGCCATCCGGTTTAAGAGGAGTTGCGTTCACAAAATTTCTACATAGTATATAGTGAAAAAATTAACAAAGGGCCATAATTCTGTTAAATTTGGTCGCAGCAAAAATTCCTTCCTTTACTACCATCTACAAATTAAGGTTGTTCATCCCTGTAAGTTTAAGCAAAATCTGCCATCCGGTTTAAGAGGAGTTGCGTTCACAAAATTTCTACATAGTATCTAGTGAAAAAATCAACAAAGGGCCATAATTCTGTTAAATTTGGTCGCAGCGATAATTCCTTCCATTACTACCATCTACACATTAAGGTTGTTCATCCCTGTAAGTTTAAGCAAAATCTGCCATCCGGTTTAACAGGAGTTGCGTTCACAAGATTTCGGGACGTACGGACGGACGGACTGACGGACAGACGTATTGACGGACGAACGGACAAGTGCAACGCTATATGCTCCCACATTGTGGGGGCATAAAAACCTTACAGAGGAATTTCGAAACTGTTTTTTGTTTTGTAAAGTGCCTTTCCAAGTCTTTATTTCTTTTTAGATTTTATTATGGAGAAGTTTAAACAGGTCACAATCATATCCCTTAATATGTTTCAATTTCAAGACATAGACAATACCTTACATATCTACAAGTACTGGTGTATTGAAACTTACAGCTTTGGCTTTAGCAAATCGTTCTTCACATTTGACCACTTCCTCGGGTGAAACTCTGCGCTTAGATAAATCTATGTAGCCTGTAGAAAAAAGGAAAACCTGTTGAAATAGTCCGGAGGACTGGCACAATAATCCATGACAATCAAATAATTATAAGTCAAGGACATCAATCTCGAATTCTTTGTCCAAAATCTAACATCATTCATCCAAAGCATTGGCCTAGTGGTTAAGGTGTCTGCCTCTCAACCCAGGGATCATGGACTGGAGTCCTACTCTGGTCACAACCATGCTTTTTAAGTGACATAACTACTCAGTACTGGTTTACCAGCAGTTAAAATTAGAAACTGCATAGGTCTGAAAATTGTGAAAGCTTGTCAACGATTGGCCGTTTGAAAGGTCACAAGACAGTGACCTTCTTTTGGTGCCTATCAGATCATTAATAACTTTAAGGAGCTGATTTTAATCAGATTGGGGATTCATATTAAGTTGCAAGACCTTGTTTCACAACTGAGCTTAAATAAATATGTATAAACTATATATTGTTTTCAATCTTTTAATTGTCGGAGGGTTTGCTATGAAATGTCAAACACTCATAAAATAAATACTTAGAATTTCACAGAAAATGATGTTATACTAAACTAAAATAACAAAATTATTTTATATAGAGAATTAGACAAACCTTTATCTTTATCTACTCTTATAACAACTACACATTCATTCCTTCCAACACGAATCAATTTATTAATTGATCGAATACGTCTTCTTGACAGTTCACTAAGCAAAATCATGCCCTCTATGTTATTGTACTCCAGGAGATGAACGTATGCTCCCATTTCAGCAATAGATCGTACATTAACCATGACGACATCTTCAACCTCTGGGAAACGATTCGAGTAAAACCTACAGGACAACACCATCTTTCCGTCTTTTTACTCACTGTATATATATCTGTAATTAAATTTGTTATCAACAATTCAACAACAGTAGAGCTGATGCAATGGAAAAAAACTTGGCCCGTCTATCTGATGCAATAAAGATTTTTATAAGAAATTCTACCCTAAATATATATCTTACTCTTAGTAATGTAAATATAAAGTAGATTCTGAATATCATATACATGACAGTAACATTGTTGACAATTCAATCAACACAATGTTTGTTATCTCCCAATGTCTTGAGAAATGTTTGCAAAGCAAAAAGAAAATAGGATATAAGTTTTAAATATCAAAGTAAATCCTGTATCAGTAACATTTCATTTTACAGACATTTCACACAAGCAGAATCTGAGATAAAGTTACAAACATGTAATATTAGTTACAAATTCATAAAACTGTCAATGGGTGAGAAAATGTGCAGCCTGACTGGGACTTGAACCTGGGATCCTTGGAATACTCTCAGTGGCTCTATCGACTTACATATCTAGCCGCTTACAACATCTACCCTAAATAGTGACAGTTCTCGGGCCCCTCAATCCAATTTCGTATAGAAGGGTGTCTACACTCAGCAGGGGGAATTCCAGTGTATGGGGCAACTTTTTTTCTTTTCTTTTTCTTGGTAAAAAAAAAACTATAAACTACCACTTACATCAAACACTGCATTTCTTTCTTCATACACAGTCATATTTTCAGATATTTTTTTCTTTAATTCAACATTCTGTCTTTCTTGTTCTTAACCAAAAAGCTAAGGTTTTTTTTTAAATAATACTTGCTATTTACTGGTTGAGGACCACCAAAACCGGACAACCACCAAACGGACGGCCCCTAAAATGCTTAATTTATTATTTTCTTTGTTCAGTGGTTGTCAGTCACTTTTTAATCAACAATAAATGCATGTTTATTCTAAATTTAAGTTAATATTTTTATTTCAACCTCCTTAACCCATTACTTCATATACATGCCTTTTAACGCCTTTTTCACCCCCCCCCCCCTTTTTGTTGTCTCAAAATGATGAAAAAATGCCTTATTTAGGCCCCAAACACTTGTTTTTGTTTGAGAAATGTAGTTAAAAAAAGTGACCTCTTTTTCGGCGCGGCCCCCCAACCAAAAGATACATCAGGGGGTTGCCAAAAGGGGGATGTGACCCCTTCTGTTTGGGGGGTTTGAAGGGGGGGCAGAGTCCCCCTCATCGCCAAGAAAATTTTGGACTTGTGAGAGGCTGTAAATGACCCCAGATTGATCATAAGGTAACGTGTAACCAACGCTGAAAAACATTTGACTCTATCTCAATCCATTGAGAAGTTGCAGCACTTTGAAATCAATTTTCATGGAAAAAATCAACGCAAAATAGTGATTTTTGGCAATTTTGAGATGTCCCCTAGTTGCCATGGTAACAGAAAATTTAAGCCTGAGCATGTTGTTGCAAGGGCAATTGTCCAGTCAACATTTGTGCCAAGTTTGATTAGTGTTGAAGCAGATTTTATAGTATTATAGCAATCTGAACTTTTAACGGGAGACTTTTCAATGAAAACAGCCATTTTTCACAAAATGCTCATGAAGTAATGGGTTAAATGGTAATATTTTAATGTCTATTTCAAAAATGTTGACGTTGAAATTTGGGGGTCAAGAAAGCAATGTCTGACCTCATATACCAGCTATATAATCATTTGCAGAGTAAACAATGGAATATCTAAACCTTCAGCATTTGTTGCTGAAATATTGTTTTATCATGTTAAAAATCAAAATCAATACACCCAAGCTTTAATCTGAATTAAATCATGTTGTGTACATATCTGTCCGGACACATGGTACTGTAGTGTAGACAATTTAGGTAATTTTGATACTTTCCTTGTCGAGTCTCGGATATAAGTGTCAATGCAATCAGAAATAAACAAACTTGTTTGTTAGTTAGGACAAGAACCTAGCTGAACTGTGTCAAATGTTTAGGTCTCTAGGTTAAAAATTATCAAATCTGTACAGAAAAATGTTCAAAAAGTGTCTGGTTGATGGTCCCCGACCAGTAGAGACATTTTTAGGATGAAAGTCTTCCCGGTGCAGCCATACACTTACAGATCTCCCCAGATTTTTATTTGAATAACAGTAGATTTAACCGCCAACATTGACATGTGGTCTTTTGCTAACAAATATGAAGAAAAATAAGGTTAAATCAACTTATGTTATTCTGGTTAGGTTGTGTCTGATCCAAAACTTTAATGCCGCATCAGATGAAAAACAAAAATATTAAAAAGTGGCAAATAAAGTTTTTGAAGCCAGAACTATGTAACTCTGTGAAATTCGAGGACAATATCAATATAGCAGGGGAGTATGTCACAGTTAGTGATGGAAATCGGATGGAATTTGTCCCAATCGATCATCGGTTCAGTCGGATGGGACATAATCGATAACTTTTCGAATAAAGTCGCGTTAAAAAGAAATAGGGAAGTAACATTTCTTCCCGATGCACTTTATTATATTCAGTTACATGAACTTCATTTAGCACTTTTCAACACAGTTTTAACTTTATATAGTCATAATTTTACGAAGTAGATTTATTTTGAAATGGATGTCAAATAATAACATTTACATCACATTATATTACTATTGTTTACATCACTTATTGATCCTGTTCAAATCCAAATTGTCTCTGAGATGATTTTTTTTGCGATCGGCGAGGTGTTCCTAAAAGAAAATTACCGTCAGAATTAATTCCCTTTGATACTTTAAATATTTTCGACGACGTCGCGTAACAATTTTTTGTGAATCGATTATTGTCACTTTACATATTAGTAACTGATTATCGGCGACTTGCGACAATCGGAACATCACTAGTCACAGTTCACTATTTATAGGGAAGATGTGTAAGTGGCCACACAGCTCAGTCGGCTATATCCTGGATTAGACCCCGTTGTCTAAACCAGGAATATATATAAGGTTCAGTCCGTTTTCCTTAGTGTAATATATACAAGTTTTACTCCTGAAAAATACAAAGGGGTCTAAACCAGGAGATTGCCGCTCAGTCGTTAAGACCGCAGAACAGTATTCCGAGGGTTCAGGGTTCGAATCCTGGTCAGGTTGCATATTTTCAGGGCTCACGCTGTCGGTCGCCATAGTCGCCATTTGCGATTATTTTATAAGATTGGCGATTATTTTTGCATTTTGGCTACAAAATCTGGCGATTATTTTTTACTTCCAACAGTGTTTATATAAGGTGTAAAAATCGATAATGAATGCAGTAGACCCAATTAACACAAGCGGGGTGCATTTAATTGAGTGTCATCTTTTTTCCGGTCACGTGCTGCTAACTATATTGCCCGAGGTGATAAAATACATGCGAGATGTATAATTGTATAAGTACTTTAAAGATATTGTCTAGCATTTATAATAGCCATCAAATATCCGTCAATTAGCCACAAAAATCTTTTTAAAATGGATAAACTGGATATTGACTTACCCATAATTTACCGTGAATTGCAGTAATTGCAAATTTTGATTTTTTTTATTTTAAGCTACTTGACTAAATCGCCAGTGGAAAACAATGGTAAAATATTTAAAAAGAATTGACTTCCAAACAACTATTTGCACAACAACCAAAATTGTGAATATTTCTTCAGAAAACAGGAAAAATCCGATTGTCACATATTTTCGCGACATCGATAATTTTGATATTTATTTAAAGGTGAAATAAGTTATGTTCTGTTTAAAAATCTGTACTACTATGGCAGAAGATTTGTATTACATTGGTGATGATGATATTTTTCAGTAAATTATTCAGAAAAAAGGCTGCATTCTGTGAATGAGTTTGCAAACTTGTGTTATTTCTATAGGCTAATATGACCTAGATCTACTCCAGTTCTGTGTGAAATGTGGAAATTGACAGTGGTTAAACCTGACAAAATTTGATTAGAACAAACAAAAAAAGTTGTCAGCATTGTGTAAAGTTATAATGAATCTTTAATAAATTAATATTATTGTTATACAGTAATTATACTAATTATAACATTTTTATTCTGTTCTATAATAACAATTTAAGTTGTGGTTCTATTTTAAAAAAGGTAGTTATCAATATACACAAATGTATCAGTTTATTTGAGAATCCTTATAAAACTGAAAGTTTTATATAAATGTAATGTTTTATTTAATCAACTGCTTATGTTGTTAATCGCTAATTCGTTAATAGTCCGCTGAACTTTTGGCTATAAATTTTTTTAGTTGAAAAATATTGGCTATTATTTTAAAATTTTAAACCCGGGTTTAGCCCCTTTTTTTTTCTCCCTTGCAGATGCAGTGATATTTTTTTTCAAGAATTTTTAAACAGGGCCCAAATTTTACCCAAAAGTGAAATTTTAAAAAAAAAATTATTTGAAATGTCAATTTAAATTGACACCAACCCTTTGTGAATAAACGGGGATAATTGCCCCAAAAGCCCTTTAGAGTTTTTTTCGAAATAAAAAAAAATAGGGCCCCCTTTTAAAAATTTTTTACCAAATTTTCTTTAACTACTAATCCCGGGTGGGTCGAAAAAATTTTTTAGGGTTAAAAATTTGCTGCCCGGTTTTAAAAGTTTGTCCTCCGGGAAAAAATTCAGTTAAACTTTTATGAATAAAATATAAAAAAATTTAAAAATTTTGGGGAAAAAATTTTTTACGTTGCATTGTAATACTTACTTCAGAATCTGGCCACAATTAGGATTAGTAAAAGATATTAAACCGATTTCAACCGTATTTCACGTGTGTTACGTGGCCGTGTGCAAAAGCGGAGTTCCTTGTTTGGGATTTTCCGAGGTATTTTTAGAAAATATTTAGAAGTATTCGATTGAACAAGTATTGTTCATGAAATGAATAGTGATAAAGCAAATACTTTAGATTAATATGTTTGACAAAGAAGTATAAACGAGGATGCAGTTTATAAAATAAAGTAATATTTTAATATTTGACTTTCATTTTCAGTAAGAAGCATTTTGTTTATTCAATTGTTGGTGCATTCGAACCAAATGTAATAAAATCGAACACGTCCAGTTTTGCACACGTCTCTAAAAAATCTGATGCAACACTGGAAATGATCGAAGTTGTCGTTCGTTTCCATATTTCCCCGCGCTTTTTTGTTGCGGCCTTTGATTTTTGGTGTCCTGTTAGAGACGTAGAAAATGTAATAATTTGAGATTGAAATGGTTTTTTTCGGGTGTTATGGTAGCTTTTTCCTTTTTAATTTTTAAAATTTTTGGGGTCAAACCTCCTTTCCCATTTTTATAAAAGTTTCTTTTTAAAAACCGGGGTTCCCAAAATTTACTTATAAATACAAACAGGTCTTTAATAAATATAAAAAGATTTTTTAAAAACAAATTTTTCCCGTTCATTTCATTTAATGGAAAATGTTTTTTTAAAAAGCCCCCCGATGATTCTAAAGAAATAAAACCGGGGAAGCCCTTTTAGTTTTTATTTACTTGAAAAAAAAAACAACCCAAAAAAACTCAAGATTTTATTTAAAAACTTTTATTTAATTTAACCCCAATTTCCCTTTAATTTCTTTTAACGGCAAATTTGCCGGGCCTTTTTCCTGAATATTAAGAAAACTTTAAATAAATTTACTTTTTTGTTGGGAAAAAAAAAAAAAACAACAATACACTTTCTGGAGAAAATTAGATAACACGTCTAAAAAACGTTTTCTGATAGCAACGTATGTATATTTAACCCCAAAAGGTTTGTTTTATTTAAAATTTTGGGTTTTAACGTTTTTTTGTGAAAAATTTTAAAATATTTAAATATTTAATTTAAATTTTCCCAATTAATAATATTACAGTATATTTAAAAAAATTTTTGTTGTAGATCTTTTTTATTATTAATTTTTTTAAAAAGTTTTTCAGATTAATTTTATTTTTTTCGTTTAAAGGGGAAAAAAAGTTTTTTTAAATAGTTTATTTCCCGCCGTTCCCGGAAACTTCCAAATTTTCGAATAATGGGAGAGGTTTTTCCGAAATTTTAAAGGAGCAACTCGGTTCCCGTCATTATACATGTATGTTATAGAACCCTATTACAAATAGAGCTTGTGGTATTGAAGCTATAGTTTGTGGTTTTCTCTAGTAATTTGTGGTTTTCCATATAATTTATCCAGTTTAAAATATTAAAAACGCAACTAACCACTGTTTCCTTTGACTTAAGAAACTATACCCTTAAGTATACTTATCGTATGTCCCAGAGTATACTGTAAATGCACATTTTTCATAGCTTGGAGCCTATATGTTTGTTTGTTTATTGTCATGAAACTATTTTATTGGTATAATGCGATATCCAGGTTTAATTTTTTTATTATATACAAATGTATGTGAATATAATGTAGATATTGTATATTGTATACATATGCTTAAGGGGCGTCCGTGGCCGAGTGGTTAAGGTCGTTGACTTCAAACCACTTACCCCTCAACGCTGTGCGTTTCGAATCCCGACAAGGACTTTGGATTCTTTCCGTGAGGAAGCTATCCAGCTAGCTTACGGGACGTCGGTGGTTCTACTCCACCAGTAAAGAAATGACCTATACTGTGTCGGTGTGACGTAAAACACAATAAAAAAAACAAACATATGTTTAAATCTAAATACTATATATCTAATACTGTAATGCGCATGTCCATTATCTTCTCGCCACTTGTATACTTGTAACATTCAGTGGTCATTAAACGATAGAACTAGCAACAAGTGTCTTTGTTATATATTACAAGTGCACGCTCTGTAAATAGACCAGAGTAAATGATGTATTTTGTACAAGTCGTAATAACATGTCTGTTCTGTTGTGTTCTGGAGGTATTGACATGTCATGATCCCTAACCAACGTTCCTAACTCTGACATTTTTTTGATTCAATTATGGTTGTTTATGAAGCCATACATACAATATTTTAGTAATTACACTTTCTTATACCAATATATCTGGTATGAATTTTACTGATACATATGTCTCTTTTATACAAAATTGAAATGTCAATATTCAAGACTCATAACAATGTCATTTGTTTCGAATGAAATTTTCCTCTTCGTTAATTCTTACATTATCCAGGTTCTTGTTTCCAATCAAACACTGGCAATAACCGAGCGCGCTGTCCTATTGACAGCTCGTGTTTGAATCTATTTTACTTGGTTGTATGAGAATGCGTCTATTGCGCCCCTAAACATATACTACAAGTGTTACTAAATAAGCCGGGTAAGGAACGCTTTTGTAAAATGACTTTAAGTATGCGACACGACCCCTCGGCCATATCAACAAATTTGAACAATACATATTACAACAGGTCACGTTGTTTCTGATGTATAGGCCATCTACCCAATTGATAAATCCTCACTCGTTACTTTTTTAATAACCAATAAACAATATATTTAATCACAAACATTGACATGCGCTCTTTTGAAAACAAATATATTGTGGGTGAGATTCTTTTTGTAATCCATAAATATGATAATCAGAATAACATGAGGGGCCAAGTAGGGAACTATATATGCATAGAAAGCATTTCTAATGATAAAGAAAACCATGCTTACATTCTCTACGGTGTTGCTCATCCGTGAATCTCGGAATAAAAAAAATGAGCACCGGATGTTGTACGATGTTGCAGTTGAGTTGTGATTGCTCATGGGTCTGATATGAGAAGGGTCAGTGAATTTGTTTACGTTAATGTTCAAATAAGTCATTAAAGTGATAGACATAGATCTGAGGACATTACATTCTAGCCCACTAGGTAAAAAGCTGTGTTCGAAGTCCATTTGTTCATTATTCTATTAGGAGATTTTTGAATCACATTTATTTAGGCATCTAGCTCAGAAAGAGGAAATGCCTATCCAGCCTTTAATGATTATAAATTCGATAGTCAGAAAAGGGATGCAGACAAATTGATGTTTACATTCTTAGAGCGCAAATACATTCTCTACTGCTGAGAGAAAATGGGAAGATGAATTTGAATGATAATTTTTAACTGGAAATGCATTTATAGACTCCCTTTTAATATTACAAAGGAATTCAAATTTATAATGGTTTCAGTATACAGTTACCCAAAGGATACCGATAACCAATTATCTTTTACATAAAATGAGAATAAATGAGAATAAAAGATGTTAATACATGTTCTTTCTGCAGCAACCTGAAACTATAAAACATTTATTTTGGTATTACCAGTTAAGTTCTTCTTTCTGGGGAGATATAAAATCATCGATAAATTTAAAATGTACAAATGTGAACACACAGTAACCTTAACAGATAATATAGTATTGGCAATGAACACTTATATAATGCAACATTGAATTTAATTCAACTTTTTATGTCGTTCATCTTTTGAGAACAGTATTATATCATTTAAAAACAACAACATATGTAGATAAATATAATTAATATATACATGTATATTTAAAAAAATTGTTGTAGATCTATTGTTATAGTCTATATTTTTTCAAAGATTTTCAGATTAATATTTTTTTCAGCTGAAATAGTTTTGTTACTAGCTATTCCCGCCAGTCTCCGGATAAGCTCCAAATACGAATAATCGGCGAGGTGTTCCGAAATTAAAGGAGCAACTCGGTCATATACATGTTATAGACCCTATTACAAATAGAGCTTGTGGTATTGAAGCTATAGTTTGTGGTTTTCTCTAGTAATTTGTGGTTTTCCATATAATTTATCCAGTTTAAAATATTAAAAACGCAACTAACCACTGTTTCCTTTGACTTAAGAAACTATACCCTTAAGTATACTTATCGTATGTCCCAGAGTATACTGTAAATGCACATTTTTCATAACTATATGTTTGTTTGTTTATTGTCATGAAAATGTTTTATAGGTATAATGCGATATCCAGGTTTAATTTTTTTATTATATACAAATGTATGTGAATATAATGTAGATATTGTATATTGTATACATATGCTTAAGGGGCGTCCGTGGCCGAGTGGTTAAGGTCGTTGACTTCAAACCACTTACCCCTCAACGCTGTGCGTTCGAATCCCGACAAGGACTTTGGATTCTTTCCGTGAGGAAGCTATCCAGCTAGCTTACGGGACGTCGGTGGTTCTACTCCACCAGTAAAGAAATGACCTATACTGTGTCGGTGTGACGTAAAACACAATAAAAAAAAACAAACATATGTTTAATCTAAATACTATATATCTAATACTGTAATGCGCATGTCCATTATCTTCTCGCCACTTGTATACTTGTAACATTCAGTGGTCATTAAACGATAGAACTAGCAACAAGTGTCTTTGTTATATATTACAAGTGCACGCTCTGTAAATAGACCAGAGTAAATGATGTATTTTGTACAAGTCGTAATAACATGTCTGTTCTGTTGTGTTCTGGAGGTATTGACATGTCATGATCCCTAACCAACGTTCCTAACTCTGACATTTTTTTGATTCAGTTATGGTTGTTTGTGAAGCCAGACATTCAATATTAAAGTAATTGCAATTGAATGTCACTTTCTTATACCAACATATCTGGTATGTATTTTACTGATATAAGACTCTTTGTAAGTATACAAAATTCAAATGTCAATATTCAAGACTCATAACTATGTCATTTGTTTCGACTTCGTTATTTCTTACATTATCCAGGTTCTTGTTTCCAATCAAGCACTGACACTAGTCGAGCGCGCTGTCCTATTGACAGCTCGTGTTTGAATCTATTTTACTTGGTTGTATGAGAATGCGTCTATTGCGCCCCTAAACATATACTACAAGTGTTACTAAATAAGCCGGGTAAGGAACGCTTTTGTAAAATGACTTTAAGTATGCGACACGACCCCTCGGCCATATCAACAAATTTGAACAATACATATTACAACAGGTCACGTTGTTTCTGATGTATAGGCCATCTACCCAATTGATAAATCCTCACTCGTTACTTTTTTAATAACCAATAAACAATATATTTTACCAGAAACATTGACATGCGCTCTTTTGAAAACAAATATATTGTGGGTGAGATTCTTTTTGTAATCCATAAATATGATAATCAGAATAACATGAGGGGTCAAGTAGGGAACTATATATGCATAGAAAGCATTTCTAATGATAAAGAAAACCATGCTTACATTCTCTACGGTGTTGCTCATCCGTGAATCTCGGAATAAAAAAATGAGCACCGGATGTTGTTGCGATGTTGTACGATGTTGTAGTTGAACTGTGATTGCTCATGGGTCTGATATGAGAAGGGTCAGTGAATTTGTATGAGTTTACGTTAATGTTCAAATAAGTCATTAAATTGATATTAAGGATATAGATCTGAGGACATTACATTCTAGCCCATTAGGTAAATGCTGTGTTCGAAGTCCATTTGTTCATTGTTCTTTTAGGAGATTTTTGAATCACATTTTTTTAGGCATCTAGCTCAGAAAGAGGAAATGCCTATCCAGCCTTTAATGATTATAAAATCGATAGCAAGAAAAAAGTGATGCAGACAAATTTATGATTATATTCCTAGAGCAAATACATACTCTATGGCCGAGAGAAAATGGGATGATGAATTTGAATGATAATTTTAATGGAAATGCATTTATAGACTCCCTTTTAATATTACAAAGGAATTCAAATTTATAATGGTTTCAGTATACAGTTACCCAAAGGATACCGATAACCAATTATCTTTTACATAAAATGAGAATAAATGAGAATAAAAGATGTTAATACATGTTCTTTCTGCAACAACCTGAAACTATAAAACATTTATTTTGGCATTGCCAGTTAAGTTCTTCTTTCTGGGAAGATATTAAATCATCGATAAATTTAAAATGTACAAATGTGAACACACAGTGAACCTTAACAGATAATATAGTCTTGGCAATGAACACTTATATAATGCAACATTGAATTTAATTCAACTTTTTATGGCGTTCATCTTTTGAGAACAGTATTATATAATTTAAAAACAACAACAAAATAGGATTTTTCAGTTTGACAATTTTATGGGGCAAATATGATTAATTGCTGCCTAATCGAGACTTATATTTTAACATCAATTATTTAGACTTGATCCACTCGGAACTTCACCCACTTCCCTTTTTTTGTTTCTTTTTCTCTTGAACACATTTTATGACATTTAGTCCTTATGTTATCATTGCATAAAGTATTCATGACCAGAGTTGAACACTAATATTAAGATAAAAGGAGTTGTTTCCCTTGTGTTGATGACAATTTTTTTTCTCCTTTTTAGCTCGACTTTTCTATGAAAAGGGGAGCTATCCTACTCGCCCCGGCGTCGGCGTCGGCGTCGGCGTTAGCGTTGGCGTCACACCTTGGTTAAGTTTTTCGTACCACCCCACTTTATTTCAGAAGTATTACAAGTATGGCTTTGAAACTTACCATACTTGTTCACCATCATAACCTCCATCTACAGACAAGAGTACATAACTCTGTCAAGGTTTTTGACAGAATTATGGCCCTTTTTTGACTTAGAAAGTGTATTGAGCTTGGTTAAGTTTTTTGTACCACCTCACTTTATTTCAAAACCATTGGAGGTATTGCTTTGAAACTGACCATACTTGTTTACCATCACGACCTTCATCAACAGACAAGAGGACATAACTCTGTCAAGGTTTTTGACAGAATTATGCCCCTTTTTGACTTAGAAAATACATTGAATATGGGTAAAATCCACTTATTGCCTTAACCCTTTGAGATATTGCTTTGAAACTTTTAATGCTATTTCACATCATTACCCCCATCTGTACGCAAGAGAAGGTAACTCTGTCAAGGATTTGTTTTAAAAATTAAGGCCTTTTATCGACTTAGAATCTTGGTTAAGTTTTTAGTACCAGTCCACTTTTTGACTGAACTGTTTGAGATATTAGTTTGAAAGTTGGAATACTTGTTTACAATCATGATTCCCAAACATGTCCAGGAGAAGGTAATTCTGTCAAAGATTTTATTTGAATTATGGCCCTTAACTGTCAATGTTTTGTATTATAGGCAAGCACTAAAAAAGTCGAGCGCGCTGTCTTACGGACAGCTCTTGTTTATAATATTGTAATGTAATTACTTCTAAAAAGAAATCTTTTTCTAATGTAATATTAAAAATAGGTATGACAGTAATAACGTTTTACAATATTGGTAAGATAATACTATTGAATTACTTTCTTTATAATCTTGTTTGTAGAATCTTAAAAGAAATATTTTGTTCCTTGTATATCTCTATATATTGTATGTTTTTGCGTAAATGTTTTGTATTGTGAAAAAAAAATCCGTTTGTACATCGTTTGGTTGGTAAGCCATATGTTGTTTTATATGACAAGGAAAAGATATAAAGATACAGTTACAGATGCAACAGTGCAGGTTTAAGCGTTTCATAAAATTGGACAGATCACATACTTAATTGATGGCATGTTGTTGTAAACGATTTCGTAACACTTATCTCTGTTGGTGCCAGCAAACGTAGATACTACCAAATTCTTGAGCCTCTGTTAGATACATATTGAAATTAGATTAGGCTTTATTCCAATTTGCAGGGCTGTAGGTGTCTCTTTAATGAAGTTAGTTTTTTTTTAAATTGTAATATATATTTGATTTGTATTGCTGATGTGATAGGTTTAAACCTTTTGTGTATATATATATATCGTTCTTGGTACTCTTTTAAAAACGCTTTAGAAATTAGTAAATAACTTATTTGTGAAATTTTCATTATTCTATTAGGAGATTTTTGAATCAATTATTTTTGGGCATCTAGCTAAAAGTAATTAGTAAATAAATTATTTGTTAAATTTTCATTAATATACTAACTGGTGCAAAAGACAAAAACAAAACAAAAAAGCACATATTATTTATGTTTCATTAAGATAGGATATGTACATGATAAGAGATTGACTAATTAGAGCAGTGGAAATTAATTGTCAAACATGACTCAATTAATCATTATATACTTTCTATCTTATTTATTTTCCTGTTAAACAACGTCTGTATTGTTTTGTGATGAACAATGTTGCTGGTCCAGAGGTGGCATACACTCATGAGAAGCATTATTTCCGGTAGAATTGTCAGCTTTTTATTTTCATTTATATAATACAAACTGTAAGATAATACATGAAGAAAAAAAATGAAATTTCAAAACAATTCAAGAGATAGTATATGTTTAACAAAAGTGCTTCAAAACACGTAATAACTATCAAAACTGTCATGTAACATTTTAGGTCAATTTGTTCATCAATATCATACAATATAAAGTATTTTACATATCAAACAGAATCATACAAAACAGCAAGTACTACTAGCAGATTGGGTGTAAATAATCATTTTGGTCACTCTCGTTGCTAGATGAAAGTTTTAAATCAGGACGATTTTGCTTCCAATCTTGCTGTTTTCCAATACACATCTCCATTGACCTTGTCAAAAAATCTCCATCGGTTTTAGACATATTCATGTCAATATAATTACATTCCTGGGTATCTATCTGTTCACTGATAGAATTTTTAAAGCCGTATAGTGCACGAGGGATATCATTCAAATCCATTGGACGGATACTGCCACAATTTTTTAAGAGACCTTCCATAACGTCATTTGGTGCGTTTGATACCGCAGTTCTTGGAGGAAGTTGTGGTAGGGGAGTTCTTGAGTTCATGACTGTTAAATATGTCAGGTCCGTATACTCATTGTTCTGAGTTCCTGTGTCAATCAATTTACCATAATGGTCACCTCTGCTTGTATTGCATCTAGAAAAGCTTGCATTATCGAGTCGAGAATCAACCATTATATCCAAATTAACATCTTCATCCATAACGTCATTTGGTGCGTTTGATACCGCAGTTCTTGGAGGAAGTTGTGGTATGGGAGTTCTTGAATTCATGACTGTTAAATATGTCAGGTCCGTATACTCATTGTTCTGAGTTCCTGTGTCAATCAATTTACCATAATGGTCACCTCTGCTTGTATTGCATCTAGAAAAGCTTGCATTATCGAGTCGAGAATCAACCATTATATCCAAATCAACATCTTCATTCATACAATTTGTAAGTATGGCCATCTCTGAAAGGACACAAAATAAATATTACACAGAATAAGAAATGCAGAATGCAATCATAGAACTGGGTCTAAAGAGGAAACAGATATTCGAACAATTTTGATTGGAATTATAAATTCAAAATACATCCAGTCAAACATATACAATGCATTAAGTAACTTTTATCGTACCATCTGTATTCTCACAAATTTCGTCATAAATTGATTCAACATTTTCTTTTGTGGAATTGTTTATATTTCTCCTTCGTCGTGGACACACCGCATATCTGAAATAAGAAGTAAGAGCCACGTGTATAAAAGTACGGTGGTTAAAATGCAGGTGGTAATTATAAGAACGAATTGAACATATTACCGATTCTGTGAATGTACAATATTCTTTTTTTATCATATACTTATAAGTGAAATATTGAGAAATATTGATAAAATAAAATGCGTATTCTTCATTTTCCGTTTTTTCACTGCAGTGAAGCATATTTTCTGTATTTTCACTGTAATGAAACATATTTTCCGTATTTTCACTGGTGTCTTGTCAGACTACTTTCTGCTAAATTCGGCCAATATACAAACTTTAAGGGAAAGTCTTTCAAACTGTGATGTCACAAAGGTGAAAATTGTATATAATAGATAGAAAATTCAAGTTTTCTCCTATAAATACAGGATTTATGTTCATCTTGTGCTATGAAAATTATCATATTTCACTTGTGGCTACCGCCACTCATTAAATATTTATTTTCATATCACTCGATGAAAATAAACACTGTATTTATAGAAAAAAACATAAATATCCTCTGTATAACAAAAAGTTCTAATTTCAAACATAAATCACATATTTAGTCCCTTGTACGCCGCTTCCTCGTTTAGTTTAAAACAAGAGCTCACCTTAACGATAGAAGAGAAAATGATTCCAGAAAATCTAATAGAAAATAACATATTTTAGATTGTGGTTGAATATAAATCATGCGCTTTTTCTTACCGTATGGCGACGGACACTACAAAGAAAATCGAGAACACTATTAAAGCCCCAGCGATACCAGCGTTTGTAACTATAACCATTGAACCAAAATCGGTCTGCATTGCTTAAATTATAAAAAAGGTAGTAACTTATAATTAAAGTCAAAATTATTAAAAACAATGATAGGAGTGCATATAATTATGTTTAATATGTGTGTATGTATCTTAAAAGGTACAATGCCGATAAATTGGAAAGAAAAACTTCATGAGTGTAATAACGTTTGTTTAATATATAAATGACTGTTGAAAATGTATAACAAAAAGTTGTGGGCATAAACATTTTTGATCATGTGATACCAGGTAATATCGGATGGATACTTCTTGCTGTTGCTGGGTTGTAGAGGTAGGTAATATGACGAATTTTCAGCTTTACTGATGGAGGAAGACATCAGGTGCCCCTCTGTGAATTGTTTCCGGCACGAGTGCGCACCAGAGTAGAACCAACGACGTTCTATAAGCTATCTGGACAGTTTACTCACATGAACAAACCCAAAGTCCCGAGTGTGATTGGAATCTAAAGCGGTAAGGTGCAAGTGTTTAAAAGTTATCAACAATAACGGACACCCCTTTTGGGTGGATACGTTTACTATTTTAATATAAAAAGTATGCTTCGAATAATGTGCGTTGTCATTTATATTTTATGAGGTATTATTTATATGTTTATATTTTTCATCTTACTTTCATTACAAAAGAGCCCCTCGTATCCAGTCTCGCAACCGAGTATACACCACGATGTATGTCTGTCACACGAGTTGTCTTTGCATTTTCCAATACAGCTTCTTAAACAGTTTGTACCATTAATACTATCTAAACATTCATTATCACACAATCCAGATTCTCTTGAGCACGATCTGTTAGCACACTTCATGCTGCACGCGTCTTGACAACTATCCCCAAACCAACCAGATTCACACCCGACATCACAATACCCCGACGATATATTACACGACTGATTGAGACAAGTATCGCTACAAGCAAGTGTGCAGTTCAAGCCATACCATCCTTTAATACACCCGTTCATACACTGGCCCGTACTTTGATTGCAAGTAGTATTAGACCAATATACGCTACAATTCATATCGCATCTCTCACCATACACACCAGGGATACAACCATATATACATTGGCCACTCTCTTTGTCACACTTGCTTGTGTTTGCTATTGGATCAAAACAGCTTGGGCTGCATTCTTTTTCACAGTCTTTACCAAAGAAACCATTAAAACAAGATGTGTTACATTTTTCACTTGTACTGTTACACTTCACCACGACGTCTTGCGTATGAGCCAGACAATTTTCGCACTTATCATTACAAGTTTGACCAAAATATCCGTCAGCACATCCATTGTTGCATGTTCCTCCATCAATATTGCAGACAATATCTCCTTTACTGTCAGGAAAACAATGTCCACATGTTTTATTGCAATAAATTGTCCCATACCACCCATTTGAACACTTTAGGCATCGATAAGTATACTGATCACATTCAATACATGAATCACTCTCTAGACAATCTAAGTTACACATGCTTCCTCTTTTCCCTTTGATACAACCTTTCGTACACGTCCCATTCTCATTGCACCATTCAGACGAATTTCCCTCTTTTAAACAGTTTGGACTGCATTGACAAGAACTACCCTGCCATTCATTTTTGCAAGAGGTACACAAATCAGGAGATTTACAGCTTTCACAATTAACAGGGCATTCATTCTGACATGACGATCCAAAGTATCCTGTCTTACACTTAGTACAATTAATCAAATCAATACATGAGTCACAGTTTTGTGGACATTGTTTACAGGTACCGTTTAAAATATACTCAGTTTTTGAACATCCAAAGCAAAAATCTTTGTCAAACTTTTTGAAACTTTTTCTGAGATATGAATCACTGCATATTGAACACGTAGAATCATTGTAATTGCATTTGTGCTCACATTGTTCTCCAAACCAGCCCAACGTGCATACAGAGCATTCTTTAGGAGTTGTACAGTGTCTGCAGTGCTCAATGGGACAATCACCTATTAATTAAAATGTCAACAACCATTAAGGATTAACATTTAGAATAAAATGTTTAAAAGCTGTAAATAAACGACAATGGTTTTGGTTTAAATACACAACGACAGTGTTTAGTAATAATGAAAATTCAAAGGAAAAGAGTTACATCGTGAATAAAACATGTTTTAGTTTTAATTCTTGTAACTGCACAATATAATAAATGTTAAATTTTGATTAAACCGGTGCTAGGAACGCTTGGAAGATTGAATTTACACTGCCGTACATGAACAGGCTCAGTCAAAGCGAAAAGAATCATTTTTGCAGTTTTTTACAATACAAGTAGTTTAGAAAAAAATGTACATTATAAAATGATAATATCATTAAGACATGCTTATTGTGAAGACACATTCGTGCACAAATGACCCATATTATTATTTTACATCGACATAGTTGTATTGATTGATGATTGTGTAGATGTATCTCAGAAAATCCATGTGTTAGGAAAATAAACTACATGAGGTTGATACACGTATATATTGTAATTTGCACAGCAATTATAAAGATTAGATTAACCCAAAATTTGGTTAAATAACAATGCTAGTGTCTATGTATTGAAGGCACTTCACTCACATTGGACAACCTTCAACATTTTCATATTTCACTGATTTTATATCATAGCACTAGTCAATGACAAAGTAGAAAAAGATATTCAATTTTGTGTTACCTGCATCGTCTAATTTCACATATTGTAACGTGATAAGTATAAGCCATCTCAGATCCATATTCTAATATCCAACTTAACTTAAATGACTTTGAATAAAAGATTAACACTGTCTGGGAAAAGAACTTTAAACAAAACAATATATTTGTCAGTTCCTGTGATGCGTCATGCACAATGTCACACACTTGCGAAAAACAAACAATTTTTAACAGAAGCTTTTACTTCCGCACCACGAGAACAATAGCAAGATGGCAGGCACAATGTTTTCTATTATGATAATTATATCTTTACATAAACTTCCATATAATATTTAACCTATATTCCAATTACTAAACCCTAACGAGAGTTCTACAATTCCTTATTAGGCGGTTAGGTTGGGTTGGGGTCAATACAATATCTTTTGCATTGCAGTTTTCAACATGAGACAACGATTCAACACGTGTTCTTTAAATACAGCCTTGGAATGCAGACAAAGGTTTGCATGAACCTTTGGTACAATATTGAATTTCTAGATGTTCGCACAATTTTAAACATATATAAATGAACATGAATTGTCCTGTCAGTGATGAATAAAATAGAGAGATATAAGAATCCCTAAAAAAAAAGCCCAACACGGCAAAATTTATGTTGCAGGCTCGGTTTGATTGAGCCTGTTCATGGACGGTACTGTCAAGTGCAAACTACCGTCCACGCCCCTAGCACCGCTTCAAGCAGAATTCAACATTTATCATGAACTGATAAAATTTAGAATTTTGAAACATCCGCAGATGTGTTCATATGGCGGTTATCATGGAACCTTCAATGTGACACATTAGTGTCATTCCATGAAAAGCGGCATATGGTCCCCAAGTAAAAACATGCATGTGCCCTAAACGAGAAAACAATGGGCGGAACTAAATAAAATGGAATTTTGAAAGGGGATCTAAGGTTATGAAGCCTGCATATCACAGATATGACGTCAAAAGACAAATTTAAAAAGCAGGCCACATATCCTAAGGGTGATTCAACATTATTCAAGTAAGGAATACTGGAACCACCCAACAAAAAAGATGCCGAATAGAAAGAACTAAAATACCACAAGCACAACAATTGTGTCGTGCTGAACGATCTTTAAGGGATCGGAAATATAACATCCCTGATTGAATGTACGCGGCGACTTTTTACGGCCTCCACAATCGAGTCTGTGACGAGCTTTATACCATTTTCATGAATTAAAATGACATGCCAATAAATGTGAGATTCTTTTAATCATACGATTAAATGCCATGCGATTTATCAAAAATAACTTGATTTGATGTTTTACGCAAGTCTTTGTACGACGATGTTAAAGAACACGTATGTTAAATAGATAAAATGTAATAAATAAACGGCAAACAAGCGATTTCATGTGATATTGGTTCTAAATTTAAAGAACGTAGAAAATGTATTCACTAGAAAGAAATTCAAATGTGCAAACTTGAAATGCATGGAAAAGCAATGATCGTTTTGTAACATTTACGTTATTTGCATCAATGTCATGTTTTTATCGTACCATGAGATTTAACCAAGCTTAATTTTTTTAATAACGGTTTAATGTGGTCAATGCAAACACAGCTGCTATTGGATTCTTCTTTTTTAATATGCTACTCAATTTTTACTAATGTTTAAGTGTGAATATTTTCGGCAATAGTAAGATACCGTCGGACAAATAATTTTTAATGTTTAAAGTTTTATCAATTTGATTGAGATAACAAATTTAACCTTTTTTTATTAATTTGCATAAGTAATGTATGAGAAAAGAGGAAGATCGCCTATTTCCATTATGTTTGGACATACAACTTACTTTGACAACTTCATGTAGGTTTGTTCACAGGGTTAGTCTCAGAAGCAGGTGTGTGACTCATTGCTAAAGACAAATGTTTTGATACGCCTTCTCATGCCCCCATGAGATAGGTTGCACACTTCCTCTGCAGGTAGTGCTAGACCAGCCGAGCCTTGTTGTCGCGCCCATGATTGCCTATTTAAATGAATTGATCGCTCAATATCCCGGCATGACCAGTCAATGTACCTCTATTTACCACATGTCTTCCCTCAGCATAAGTGACCCACTTCCGTATCTGTCAACAATACAGAATTCTTGACCAACATAAATGTCTATTAAAGTCGTTCACAATGAATCGTCAACAAAGTGCCATTATTTCGTAAAACTGATTCAATCATGAAGTCATGACAATATGCACGAGTAAATGTTAGGACAAACATGACAATATGCACGAGTGAATGTTAAGACAAAAAGGATAACAAAAACCACAGACAAATTGCCACAACTCTGTCTAAATAATAAAATCACAAAATAACATCAGTAAATGTCAGAGCATGCCAAAGCACAGAATAAAAGTTTGGTTCCCTTCAGAAATTTAGATGACTTTATACGCAGAGGAGTATTGCATTACACGTACGTATTGAAAAACAACAACAAAGGGGTAAAGGTCCATTTTCTGTCAAAAATATTAATATAAAAAATCCGTACAAAATGCACCAGAACACTTGGTGAGGAGTTCTATATAGATTTGGTTTAAATACCTTGAAAAATATGGAAGAAGTTGCATCTATGTATAAGTTGTGAGAATAAAACAAAGGGACACAATTCTGTTGCAAATATTACACTGAAAGTTTGGTTGAGATCTCTTGAGTAATGAAGACCATGTTTACTATGTAGCTTGGTAGGACAATTCATATCTGGAATAAAATGTAGAAACATGAACTATATATTGTCACTGATCATGTTTAACTGTTGCAATCATACGGATATGGAAGTTCAAAACAGGTAACGATATCGTTACATGGTTGAAATAAGAATCAATCAAATATTATATTCAAAATGTGATTTGATCGGCTTAAGTCGATTTTATTTTAACTCGATTCTTAAGCCACACAAAGTAAATGAGACCTGTGTTATCTATTTTAAGTTTATGAAGCCATTCTTTAAATAATTTCTAAAAAAAACACTGGTTCTTTGAATTACTTAAGATACATACATTCACATCGCACGAGGATACATGTGCCTACTTTTGTAACAAAATATAAACTGTTTTCAGTGCTTTAAGTAAAGAGTAATTGCTTTATAAGTAAAGATAAAACACTTAAACAAAAACAAAAGCATTTCTATTTAAGAACTGTAAATAATGTATCATATATCGGATATTAAGGTATACCAACTGCATTATGATCTGTTTCCGATCCTGTCAAAACATGCCAGTTTTCTTTACAGTTAAATAGACTTAAAAAAGTCTTTCCTGATAATCTTTTACTTTTTAATATTGTTAGCATATGTGATGTTTTGGTTTAAAGTCTGTCATAAAACACCAGTCTTGTACGAAAACGAAAAATACAAGAAATGATCGATGGATATTACTACAGTACCAACAGCCCAAAATCAATGCTGTTATAAGCCACTTTCATACTTAAGATCTCAGTCACACAATACATTAATGACTAATACTCATTTTTGAATGACTATGTGGGTAAATACTCATTTGTATTTTTTAATTTGTGAAAAAACATAAGTCATGGTTTTAGTAATTTTTTACATATTAAAAATAGACCCACACAATTACCTGTTTAAAATGCACCTAAAGCATAATTTTACTGGAGTTTTTTTTCTTTGAAACAGAACATAATTAGAATAAAATTGATTTCAAAATTGCAAAATTTCCGTTCTTCTTTGGTAGATAACAGTTTATATGTACGTGCGCATATAGATAGAGAATAATTATTCAAGTATGCTGGGTACTGTATATTGCTACAACATTGTTTTATGGTTATCTATGGTACTATAATGTATGCGGTCTCAGGGCTTATTGTACATGAGACGCTTTTTTTTCCTCCTTCATAGTGACTGAAGTTACGCAACTACAACTTATATGTTAAATATATCACGTAATATACTGAAGTCAAAATAAACGGATAAAAGGTTTAATGATATAAGCGTAGGATATACTCGTACTTTAAATACCTAGTAATTATATGGTAAATATTTCACAATTTTTCTTTTTTATTTGAGTACAGCTCGAATTCGCTATTCCTTTCATTATATGTTTACATCAATATTGACAAAAGAGGTGACGATAATTCTTATATAAAAGCATACTATTTATCGTCACCTAAACCCTTTCAGCGTAATAGCGTAGTGGTAGAGAATTCGCTCCGTAAGTGTAGAGATACTGGTTCGAATCATGAAAAGGTTTTTTTTAATTTCCTTTTAATTGTTTGTTTTGAGATATTTTTCAATTAACAGGATTTCACTTCCTCGTGAATTTCACACAAATTCGCATTCAGCAGACAACACAGTCGATAATTAGCGAATATATAGCAATAAAAGAAAAAAGATGTATACAAATGAGCCGAAATTGTCAACAAGAGGGCCATGATGGCCCTGAATCGCTCACCAGAAACAACTTTTTTTTTCAATTGCAAATTTGAACTCGAAAAACCATGATCATCACCTGAGTGCTTCGTAATCTGAACTTATTAACCATTGCGCTTTTCAGGATGACATGTTCATATACAGTTTGATTATTTTATATTGCAATAAAAATGCATAATATAATAACTGAATAACCTGCACAACCAATTATATCATGATATGACTGAATAATGTAAACATTATCGTCTTCAACTGCATATATACCATAACTGGAAGTGTTAAATTTTGTAATGGTACAGTACAGTAGGAATTCATTAGGACAAACAAAAATTTATCCTCGACTTCGCCTGGGACAATTTGTTGTTTATCCTGGCGAACTGTCTGTTAGAAGACGCTTTAAAAGAAAATAGGAGTAAGTGTATCTGACGTTATCTACTGGAAAATAAAGTATGTCCATTTGAAAATATAAAACTATTGAAAATATTTACATGGCCTATAAGCTTAGGCAGTGCAATGTGTAGACAAATTGTATTTGCATGGAATTCTAGTGCACTTATTTTAATCGGACAGAATTCACTTTCATTCATTATCAATGTTATAATGGCTGCCTCCAGTATCTAGAGAGTCATATTTTGTCGTTCAACATTGAAACAGACACTTAACATGTATTGTGTCAATGTAATATGGATAACTTTTGGAACGGAAATAAGGTTATTTTCCTTATTCGTATTTTTAACGCAATGGTCATTGATTTTTTTATTATTTTGTTGCTGTTGTAGTAGTAGTAGTAAAGGGACAGTGAATGTCATGTTATTGTTTTGTTGTTGTTTTTTTCTGATAGAATGTTCGACAATAAACAAGAAAAGATAGAGTTTCTGTATTTTTCAACGGACAACTGTTAGTGTCGTCAAAAACAACATCAACAATAAACAAATCAAAAACCAATCAATGCTAAAATAATAAGCTACGTCGTTCCTGGAAACGGCCATTCAATTTATTTAATTCTTTACCGATTAACTGAATTTAATCCTGAGTTGCGCTATCTGGTTCGCTACAACTTTCCGTCCGCTTCTAAGGTGTCCTGTTTGAGTCATATAAAATGTCGCCTGTTAAGATTGAGCTTTAGCTCGACTGTTAGAAAAAATGGTAGAACTATTGTACTCACCCACGTGGCGGTTTAAGGGTCACACTTGGGTTAAGTATTTACTTTGTTGGTAATGGGAATAGGTTGAAACTTTACACTCTTATTTGTGAAAATAATACGAGGTCACTATCCAAGACCCTCACTTTAATGTGGATTTTGACAAACTATGGACCTTTTCGATGTTATAAAAATGCTATATTATCCAGGACCTAGTTTTACTACCAAGCACTGAAAATAGTCGAACGCAAGATAAGTAGCGATATTTAACATTCCCCTTCGAAGAATTGTCGCTTTCGTCACAGGTATTGTAAATAAATAACAATATTTCAAGAAACATGCAGAGTTTTAAGGTTTAATCATCGCGTTTTTTATATGCTGATTCTCACAAGGATTCAGATAAGCATGTGACAAAATCAATGTTGAATGGCGCCAAATGTTCCTTACGAGTGAGTAAAAGAACGGTAACACAAGACTTTTAGAAACAAATCTTGCATGTCAAAAGGTGTCCTTTTACTGCCTTCGTACAGACGTAAAACACACTTTTTGAATAGCTTTGCTGTGATGGAGGAATTGTCGTATAACTATATATATTAATTACATACTTTCATAATAGATTATAAAATAATGGAAACGCCTTATATAAATACATGTATGATAAAGAATGGACATTTCCAGTGTTTATATGCATTGTTATGTTTATTGACTGATTAGCGATTCACTTGCCTCACTTGTGTTATAAATGTTCACTTATTGACTGTAACACTATTTGTGAGCAATTGATTTAGCTATTAAAGCGGGTGCTTAAACAGAAAAGGTCCATTATTTCATTACACGTTTCTCGTTCCTGGTCTCTGTCTATTCGGACTGAGATGATAAAGAACTGAAAATCAAAACAAAAGATAACATACATTTTTGAGATTTGTAAATGATTCAACTTATGCCATTATGTAACAGAAAATATCTCTCATAACATGTTAATTGAACCGTCAAAGTTGACGATGTACATAGTAAAATATTTTAAAAAATACATGTACATCTTTTGAATCTAGAAACTACGATATACAACCAAACAATGCTGTCGAAAGGTTAAAACTTAAATATGCCTTCACAAAGCACATTATTTGATATGACATATAATCCTTTAGAGTAAGTCTATATATTGATTTAAAATGTCACTCTCAGAGTGTTTTCTTTTCAGTTCATATTAAACAATGTCACCATCTTAAAGTCCGTATTTGTATGATGCGGGATATCAGACTATGTAAAGCATAGCAAATGTCACGATTCATTTAGTTTTAATACTGAACTTTGATCTTGATTGTAGAAAAGCTACAACATCATACTTACCTTTATTGTTCGTTAGTATAAAACTGTACTATTATGTACATAAAAAACATGTTTTAAGTGATTCTATTGAGTTATTGTTTTGAAAAGACAGACCCAATAAAACCGAGTCAGCAGTTTTCATGTAATTTTGTTGTGATTAATGTACCTGAGGGATCACACTTTTTTCCAGATTTTAACTATTTTGAAAAGGTTAGTAATCTTTTCTTTGATTAAATACGTTATATACACTTACCATGAAATCACACATGTATATGCTGAATTTTATATTTATGAGATCTGTAAGACACATTTATATCTTAACAAACCACGTAATCTGGCAGGTACTTTTCTACTAGGAATTTGCATGAAAAATCTTATGTTTAGGACATAGATCTCTAAATTTCAGTCAAATCTGCTTTTATTTTCAGTATAAAAGAATAAAAAGAATTTTAATCTAAGAAGTATCGATGATTTTACAACGACGACATTGTATAATGTTTTGTATATCTTTTGATTTTGAAAATAATATGAAACGTCATTTTGCAGAGGTATTTTTTCATCAGAAGTATGACAGTTGATTCTTGAACTACAATCTATTTCGGATTATGGCGGGTGTAAAACTTCTTTTATGTTTACCATTGGTATCATGCTACATTTGTAATGACATTTATTTTGGAACGGTCGACTTTCATCTGTGTCCAGAACGGTGTGCAAAATGCTCTTTACTTTATTCGTGCTTAGAATGTGAGAACGAGCTCTCGAATAGCACGTGTAGGTCAATATGTAAAGTTGGTTGTGATATGTTGTTTATTTCTAATGGAACAAATTTAAGAGGATGTTACAGAGGCAAAGAGGGCAATAACTGTTGTATCTACTGTCCCCCATTTCGTGTTTGCGCGGAATGTGTTCAAATTTCGGGAGGCCAATGCGAGAAGTGCACAAATAATTTGTACGGTAACTTAACTCACTGTGACAAAAAGTGCGGAAATTGCCGTCCTAATGAAGATGAAATCGTAACGTGTAATATTGTCACCGGGCATTGTCAAGGTGATTGTTTAGATGGATTTTACGGCAACCGTTGCGATAAGAAGTGTAGTCAATATTGTTTTAATTCGCATTCAAATAGTAGAAAATGTGAAAGACATTCTGGAAAGTGTATATTTGGATGTGTAGCTGGTAGATATAATGAAAAATGCCAAAGCATCTGCAGCAAAACATGTTTAAATAATTATTGCAACCAAAGCTCCGGAACCTGCAATGACTGCATGCCAGGCTGGTATGGAGATACATGTGAAAGCAAATGTAGTGAAACGTGTGCTAACAAAGCATGTGACCAGAAAACCGGACTTTGTTTAAAGGGTTGTATTCCTGGTCGGTATGGAAACAATTGTAAGAGGGTATGTAGCACGACTTGCATTGGCAACACATGTCATCAAATATCAGGGCACTGTAAAAATGGATGTTTAAATGGCTGGTTCGGGAACAGTTGTAATAATATTTGTAACAGCACGTGCTTAAATCGCACGTGCGAGCAAACTACACAGCATTGTGTAAATGGATGTGTACCAGGTAAATACGGTATATTTTGTAATAAAACATGTAGTAACACATGCGAGAAGAAAACATGTGATCAAAGTAGTGGTAAGTGCCTGTTCGGCTGCGTTGCTGGTTGGTTTGGCCAGTTATGCAACACATCATGTAGTAGAACTTGTTTTAATATATCTTGTGAACAGATGGCTGGAGTTTGTGACAGAGGCTGCATTGAAGGGTACTATGGTGAAAACTGCGAGGGGAACTGTAGTGAAACACGCTTAGAAGCTTCATGTGAAAACTACACAACCGCCTGTCTTTCATGTGATTCGCGGTTTGGAAACGGTGTCACGAAAAGTTATGAAAGTAAGAATTACATGTATATACAATCCTTGATTAATATTGTACATTAATTATTCATGCTTAGTAAATTGACCAAACTTTATAATGCACAAGGTGAAATTATTGAAATACAAATACAAACGATTTGAACGAGGTTTTACTTTATTGAATTATTATACTTTTTCCATTAAACTTGACATAATTTATGCTATTAAAAATTATAATGAAGACAGAAACTTGTACCTATATACATATCATTACATAAGCTGTTGTTTATCTTTTTTTAGTTTCCACAACGATCATATTTTCTATGGACAATATTATGGTGATTTGTCTATTAAGCGTGTTTTCTATACTGTTATGTTTCCTTTGTATTCTAATCGTCCGTCATAGGTAAGATATTACACAATCTGGAGGTAAGTTGTTCCACGATAATTAATCGCAGAAATCATTTTACTTGATTTTGTTAATTTGCTATTATTTTGGCAAATTGTCTGTTGAAATTTTCGAAAATTGTTACGGTTCAAATAAATATTCTATTATTTTACCAGAAATAAAATATTTCATTGAAAGCAAGGTATAAAATATTGAGATTTTCTTTTTTGGCACTTTTTCTAACCCCCCCTCCCCCCACACACACTGAAAAACAGCCCAATACAATTTTTGTTTTTTTCTGCTATTTCTATCTTTATAATAATTGATATTTTTGTAAGAGCAGAAGTATATTTATAAATATAAATTGTAATTGTAGGGTTGTTGTGTACAGAAACGAAAACATCGGTAGGGAGATTGTCTTGTCGGAAATGAAGAAAAACACTAGAGAAGAATCAATTTATGATGAAATTAAAGATTTAAATGGTATTGAATTATTACATTTATTATCTTATGATGAAGCTTAATATTTATTCATTTTTATCATATATGTGTAAATATAGCAAGGAAATATATAATGGTACGAAAATCGAAAAAACACACCACCCGTGCAATTTAGAAATGGATTTATACTAAGAGTTAAGAGCTTAACGAAATGTAATATTATATTTTAAAATTCTTAACAATAACGGCAATCGTTATGATTGTTTCAAAGTGCACCGAATTTAAGTCTTACTTCACATTGTGATCTGTAGTCTCATTTCTCCATTTATGTGTTCCAAAAAATGGAACTGAAAGTTACCTGTGCCAAATGAAGCTCTGTCTTGATTTTGAAATTAAGTAAAACACAAGAATACATTCGTGCTAATGTGTATAGAAGTCACTTACACGTATGAAAGTAATATAGCCAGATCAGAAGGAAAAATACCAAGAGTTTTACTTTTATCATTTTTATTTAATAACTTAAAGTTACATTTAATAAATTTCATAAAAACAGAAATAGCGACATTTCATATCGACTCCAGGTCTTATTTTGGTTTCCAGACAACCAAAATGAGTTTTATGAGCATACAAATGTGCAACCTCATTGTGGCGAATTCGGAAGTACAAAATTTTGTTTGCATGAGAAACTCCGCCTTCAGATCATCCGTACATCAATGTTAAATCAACAAACATGACTATAACTAGCAGTCCTTATTTAACGGTATATTTCCGCATTGTAACGGATATTTAAATAAAAATTTCATCTTTTTTATAAGATGATTATTTTTACTGAACCCTAGGCCTAGTGCACCGTGAAACTTGAACGGTTAAATTGTGTTTGCACAAGAAAATCTTATATTTTCTGTGTTCCGGATCGATGGATAGCAACTATAACACCGTGACGTAGCGCATACACGAGCTGATTATTGTCTTCATTTGCATGTTAAAATTCGTATACGACTTTAAGTGTTAACGTGGGGTTTTCCATTTAAAATCCTAATTTATGAACAGTATTTGATGAAATTTATAACGATATTGTTAAAAAGGTTAATGAAACTGTAGAATGCTTGGTTTTTAGGCCGATGGCAAAAATATTTTTACATATTTATGTAATGTAGCTTTAAGGAATAATGTTTATTATGTAATGGAAATTCAGTGTTCGATCAGCTGACACATTTTATAGTGTTATTTTTTATGATAGATACTGACTCTCAACCAACGTGTGCTACAAAATTTGGAGGCCCCTCCTCGCATTTATTAGGAGGAATTCAAGAAGAAACACAAGCGAAAGACAGATCTGAAGAAAGTTTAGTCATGCTACCATTTGATGTCACGGTATATAGTGATGCATACGCGGAATACAATACCACAAAGCAAGGACTTGCGAGAGAAAATTCTTATCTTAGCCTGAGAACTTATGAAACCAGAGTCTCAACGTCACGCCTAAACTCTGACACTTCATGTGGATCAAAGGATGGGGAAGATAATAAATTGGCCGGAAACAGCGATGACGATGTAGAAAATGTAGGTCAATACTCATTAAAACAATCTAAATATTCATCATCAAAGGACAGCGAAAACGAATATCACATGGAATCTACTTTAGACGCTTCAACCGATCAAAGTGAAGAATTAGTAACAAATAAACATCATGACGACGTGCTTTATCTACACGCAGTGAATTAAATAATTGTAAATTGTGCTTATCTTTCCTGCTTAATCATTAAGTGTGACAATCCACATGTAGATATGATATGATAACACTTTACAACAAAAAGCATAATGGTAATATGATTTCATCGATGAATAAATATTAAGTGTGCTGGTGACAATAATATACTGTTTTAGTAATGCATTATTTTAAAAATTCATACCTTAAAAGAACCTTATTGGGAGAGTTTTCGATGAGATACATTTAGTGGTTACTAGAAGATAAAACAACACCATTTGCGTGTCATATGTAAATTGTCTTGTAAGTAATAAACGCAAATTTGACCATTAGGTCAATAAATTGAATCATTATTATTATCATTATTATTATTAAGTGTACAATGGATAAATGCATTAATTCATGATTTTACATGGCTGTTAGAAAACTAACTGTATGATTTGTTTGCCTCAATCGTTAATGAAAATGTAAAAAAAAGAAGCACAAACAGTATCATTGGAGGAAGCCATTGATTGCTTCGGATTTAAACTTCTATATATTGTCTCCCTTTTTTATCACTATCAAACAGCTTTGCAATGTTTTACTCCATGAATAATAAGTTCTATCTTTACAACACGCACATGATGACGTTTAGAGCAATAAAAATAAGTTGTATATTTATCAAATTGTTACATTTTAGCTAACTTTATTCAATTGCTAGGCAACTATAAAAGGTTGTCCCGTACTTCACTTCAGTTTGTTATATTTATCTGGACGTACGAGATTATTGGTTCCAGCACTTTTAAGTTTTGAAAATTAAAAACCGCTAAAGCCGGTACTTGGGGACAAGAGGGATGTTGCATTCTTTCATTATCTGTCATGTACAGACTCAATCAAACCAAGTCTGCAATTTTCATGTAATTTTGTTGAAATTAATGTTCCCGAAGGATCACCTTTTCCAGGTTTATTATATTTCATATTGTTCTTTCATTACAGAAATTCTCCATATAAAGTCACTTACTTTTACATACTCCAAAATAACCAAGAATGAGTTTTTTTCCCGATAAATGCTTGCCTTTTATGCCACAGTGGTTTGTTTAGTATATCTTATTATCTTTTGGTCTTTCATCATCCGAGTATTTTCTTATTATATAATCTTGTTTATTATTGATTCCATAAGGTTTATTCTTCTCTTTTCTCTTTAAGATCTTAAAATCATAAATAACGTATATATGTTAATTATCATGGCAAACAAAGAAATGAATATATGCTGCACTATTGATAAAAACACAGTATCATATTGTACGTTTTATTAAAACTAAATATTGGATTTCCGTTTAAAAGCCAAAAATAACTTGTTCACAAAGCAAATATTTGGGAAATATTGAATAATTCTGTAGAGATACGGCATAGCAGTGTTTCAAACTTGAGATACTTTTCTGACTTGTAGCATTGCCAAATATGTACTTAGTGTTGTCGTAATGAAATATAAAATGGTCTGTGTTGCTCTGCCTCGTTAATCTTTATATTTACATTTTGCGGAATGTTAAGATGGCAGGCGTGTTGTCGAAGAGGCATATAAACCGTTTACAGATGCGATGAACACCTGCAAAGCGTTTGTAGTCAATATATGACGTGTTTTTATGTTTGTAACTTCAAATCAATATCGAATTTGTTTGTTAACTTGATCCCCGAGGTTTATAGTTTTCAAAGGTTCCAGAATTGAATCGTATCATTTTCGTAAGACAAATTTTAAACATGAAACTATTGTTCTGTATTTTGCTTGATTTCTATTTGAAGTTCAGCGTCCGAAAGTTTAGATTTCCATCAGTTCAGATTTCCATCTTACATCGACTTGTCATTTGTATTTTTATGGAACTCTTCATTTCCCTAAACGTATTATTTCAGATGTGGAAGTGTGATCATAAAGTAAAAGTATTGTTTGTCATTTCAGATTTGAAGAAATGCATAACTCAAACTGGAAATTTGAATTCATGTTAAGTTCACATTACTTGAGTTGGCTCAATCGTGTAGAACAAGTCTAAATATTTTTTTTAAATATTTATTGACAATATCTCGAAAAAAATAAATTGAAAATACGAGAACGACCAGTAATACTATTTTACACTTTATTATTTTACTATTGTACAATACAGCAACTGGCGTCCAGACATTATTCAAAAGTAATCAATTGTTATTTTTATCAGGATCAGGGTTTTTATATTTTTCGGATAAACTGTTTTTTTTTTAAAGCTGAATGTAAATTTTGATCGCACGCACGATGAAAGTATTTCCGACTATTCCATACAGATGGTATCCTTTTGCTTGTTTCCTTATTCGAACAAATCGTAATCGTTCACACCATGAAAAAGTCCATTTTCATCAATAAAGCCTGATATGTAGAAGATAAACAAACGTAAAACTATATAAATCTATATAATATAATATCTTATTTTGATACATAAAAATATATAACAAACGTTGCATTACATGGTATCGAGCTTTAATAAAAGGTAGGTTGTATGCAAAAACTTAATTGATAGGGTGTAAATAATAATATACTATTTCATTGTCATCATCTATACAAATATATGACCGTTCTTTTATTTCTTCATAATAATGATTGTCAGTTGAAGTGTCTGACGTACAATTCACTCGCTCTGTTTCTTTGATATGACCGCAGTGCCTAATTTGTATTTCTCTTTGATCAAGATTAGTTCTTGCCTTAAATTGATAGATGTCTTATTGCCAGTGTTTGTAACATTGTAAGTTAGTGTTGGTTCCATGTGCTGACATGTCGTTGTTCCGTTATTGGTATTTGCTTCTACATTATCTTTAGAAGCAAAAGAAAATGTTACATATGAATACTTATATGCTGTTTAACTAAAGTCCAAATAATATCAAGTACAACAAACAAATATCATAGCATTGCAAGCAATCCATAAGTCCCCTACCGGTTAGAACCCCATCAACATTCTGAAGGGCCATTGGTCATTGAATTATGCCATTGAATGAATGAATGACATAACTGAACTTAAATCTTTTTAGTTTTTAGTTTGTCTATATCTTAGTAATGTGTTTAGTTTGCCTCCCCTAGTAAGAAAATTACGTTTATACAACAGATAATGAAAGATCCAATTTTCTCAGATAATTGATAATATCCTCTAAAAACCAAATTACTTTATTGAATTACATGAAAACTCGAATAGAGGTATGTATGAAGTTTGAGGTAGATACATAAAGAAATAGAGAAGTTATATAAAAAAAATCTTTTTTTTTCATGAAAGTTCTAAATTCTGGAAACAAAGTGATCCCTCGGAAGCATTAATCACTAAGTTCTCCTTCTTTGCATATTCCAGAATTTTGGTCACATGAATTATTGAGGCAAACATCGCTGCAACTCAGTTCGCATTTGTTACCAAACCAGCCTGGGAGACAACCATTAGTACAATATCCGTTAAATTGATCACAAGACCCTTGAATACAGTTTTTATTACAAATTTTTTCGCATTTGTTTCCGTACCAACCAGTTACACATCCAACATCACAATATCCGTTTCTATGATTGCATGTTCCGTGGAGACACATCTTACTACATGTTTCATTACATGTTTCATAAAACCAGCCTTGCGAACAGCCGTTAACACATTTTCCTGTTAGTTTTTCACACCTGTTTCGCTGCTGCGAAGCGGACACACAGTGCGTGCACTTTTTATTACATCGTCGACCAAAATATTCATCTTCACATTCACTGATGCATTTGCCACTGATTTTATCACATTCAACGGGTCCTTCAGAATTTCTTTGACAATGTCCACAACTCTTTTCACAAAGACTGCCGTATCTTCCGGGATTACATTGCAAACACTTCCCTGACAATTCTAAACACTGTAAGCATGTTTCCTTGACCGCGCAAAGAACAGGACGATGTGGATTTATATCGCGCATCACATCACATCCTTTCAAACAAGTTCTATTTAAAATGCACAAATTCTTGCAAATTGATGAACATATAAACGAAACAGAATCCGTAAAATTTGAATGTGCTGATAAACATGTTAAGCACATATCGTCAGTCGAACATTTTCTACAATGATAAGGACACACATGACTACAAACTACTTCAAATTCTTTATCACATTGAAAACATTGTAAATACGTAATCTGGTAAACACAACAGTATATAAAAAGCTTGTGTAGAAACAATTGTTTGATATAATTGAACAGTTTCGTCATTTTTGTTATTAACTGTAGAGTAAAATTGTGAATTTTGTATTCACAAGTGTAAGAACATCAGTAGTACGCGTTAATTATATAACTGTATTAATTTCACATTTAGATAATTAATACAAATACCTATGTCTTTGTATGAACTTTTCATTTTCTCTCGCTTATTATTCTAAAATACGAACTTGCATATATATTGTAGTTTTAGAATATAAATTTAAATTTAATGTTCCACATGTATAGTTCCGTCCATTTTGTTGTCATTCGAAATATAACCGCGTTATTTTTATATTCCAAATGCAAATATTTTGTAAATATGTGATAAAAACAGACTTGCCTGTTACACTGACAATCTTAATCATGTGATAATTTGCTTTTAATGGGCATTCTTTATTAGCATTACTAAGTTTTCATTGAACCTTTTAAAACAATCTTGAAACAATAATGTCTAGAGATCTTTTAAATCATTACTAATTACAAGTCATGTACAAATGAACCACTGAATCATTGTCGTTTTAAATAAGAACGTACAAACAATTAACTAGCTTTTCCGACATTGAATAAACGCTCCAGCAGTAAGCTGCAGTAAGTTACTGGCATATTTCTATCGAGAATTATTAATAAACTGCATGTTACGGACACGAGTTCAATGACTGCTTTTTAAGTTTATTTTTGATTATTAAACAAATTAGGTTTAGTTCACCTTTTACGTAGCTTAATTGGTAAGAAACCAAATCATTTCATGTATCATTCTGTTAAGCGATTGTGTCACCTTACCTCTTTTATGATTTGTCCAGATAAAATCCATATTTCTGCAATAAAACAATACTTCTCGACTGAATTGACTGAACGCTCAAGAGGTAAAAACAAAACAATATTTTTACTACTATATTTATAGCAAATAATAATAGAAGATATATGTTAAGAAAAAGATATAACATCAAATAATTGAGAACCCTTATTATAACAAGAATTCTAAATCTGTCAAATCTTAACATTTCGTTATCTCAACTTTACGAAAATCGGGACGAATTAGAGATAACGGAAGTTAACTGCAGTTTACTCTAAAGTTATATACTATGGATGCAAACTAGTGACATATAATTAATAGAATGGCCTTTAAATTTGTGGATTTAGTTTCTGTTATGTGTCTTACGAATTGATAAAACAGAGAAACATATAAAAATAATTGATATAAAACATTTTTCATGGTTGTTTTGATAGTGAAATCTATATACGCAGCAGCCATCTGTAGTCTACAACAGGATAAAATATCCATATAATTGATCCGAAAGTTTTTCGTTTGTTTCATTGGAGAGGTCATCAGACCTCTCCATAGTGTTCAGACTGATTGCTGGCGGCATCCACTTTTGCGTATCTGATTGTAGTGAATGAATCTCATTTTAAGCGTAAAATCATTAGGAGCAGTCTACAAAAATTGTTTTGCGCATGCCCCGTTTCAAAATACGGCTTAACTTAAACGAAAAATTAACATCGAAGTGAAAAAATCGGTACATAGAAAAATCGGAAAATATTTACGTTACTTAGCACTACATGGATGTTTCATTCCGTTTAATCTTTTAAATTTTATAAATCGATTACCGTATTGTTTTCTGAATAACGTTTTACTATTTCATGTTCCGATAAATAGTAACAGTGAACATTATAGCTACAATATCAACATGCATTATATATACCGCCTCCCAGGTCGAGGGGTTAGAGTCGATGACTTTTAATCCAGTTACCTCTCTGGCGTGGGTTCGATCCCCAGGAGATGCTTTGGTAGTTTTGCGCGGAGGAAGGTTGTCTAGTACTGGTGTAACTCTCCAGGAACGATGATTTAATAGGAAACTACCCGCCTATATGACTGAAATACTGTTGGGAAAAGGCGTGAAATGAAACAAACAAACACTATTATATGATCGAGTGAACCGTGGATTGAACCGGTATGTCTGAATAACGCAAAGAGAAATTTTTTGGCGCAAATGGCACACAAGTTTTACCTCAAGTTTTATTTTCTTCTAATATTGTGGTTGGAGGCATGCAGCTTTATATACTGTTTAATCCAATAAACAGTATATAACAGTATATAACACTCAAATGATATTAACATTTTTTTATGTAAACCCTGGACTTAAAATTGTTTGATTAACATACTTTATACCCGTTCTGGAAAATGTAGAGGAAATGTTTCTTTATATTTAACAAAACAGTGACCGAAAATTTGCTTATTGAACTTTACAAGAAACTTTTATTTTGATACTACTTTTAATATGTATATATACTTTTTCTACAAAGGGAACTGAATTTAAAATACTAATGTAAATGATGAATATCATTTAATTTACATTAAGTTATTTTACATTTTTTTGTAGAAAAAGTATCCCTAATGCGCCAAGAAAAAAGTCCATTTCTCCGGCATATAATTTTTTTAAAACATTAAAAAAGATGAAGTGTAAAACAAACTTTTATTGCAATATATATAATAAATTCTATTTTGTTTAATAATTGTAATTTATAACCATTCACTGTGTCTTTTATGCCATATAATATCCCCAAATATTTTCGAATTAAACAAATCTACCACAGCGGCAAAAATACCTCTCGCATGCTTCTTTTTAAAGAAGCAAACTTGTATTCCTTTATCTCATTAAACTTGTTGAATTGTGAATTCTTGATGTTGTAAAAAAGATGAAAAGTTACACAACAAAGTTGGCTTTTTCCAAATTACTCAAAAACTATTAGGGGTTAAGTTTGTAAATCATTCATACAAAACAAGAAAATTAAAGCTACATTAAATAAAAAATAATACATTAAATAAAACATATTTTTCCGTCGGCTTAAAAACTTAGCATTCTATAGTTTCGTTAACATTTTAACAGTATTGTTGTAAATCTCATTAGTTATGATTTTGAAAGGAAAACATCACGGTAACACTTAAGTTCGTATACGAATTTTAACATGCAAATGAAGACTTGTATAATTAGCTCGTGTATGCGCTACGTCACAATGGTAAAATCAATTGTAACCATGTAGATCACAGCAAATATGAGATATTCTTGTGCAAACAAACTTTTACCGTTTTAGTTTCACGGTGCATTAGCCCTGTCGTTTACAAAAAAAGTAATCATCTCATTAAAAGATTGAATTTGTATGAAAACATCCGTTAGATAATGCGAAATATACCGTTAAATTCGAAGTGCTACTTAAAAATATTTGTTATACGGTTGACTCAAAGGCGGAGTTTCTCATGCCAACAGAAATTGTACTTCCAATGGCTTATAAAACTCATTTTGGTTGTCTGGACACCAAAATAAGAACGGGAGTCGATATATAACGAAATGTAGCTATTTCTTTTTTATGAACTTATTTAATGAAGCTTTAATTCAATGAAGAAAAAGTCGCAGACACAGTTCGATCATTGATTCCAGCACTTTTAAGCGTTGAAAATTGAGCATGAGGGATATAGCAGTTTTTTTTATTATCCCTCATGTACAGACTCAATCGAACCGAGTCTGCAATTTCATGCAATTTAACTGTGACTATTGCTTCCGAGAGAGCACTTATTCAACATATCTTTATTGAGCTTGCTCACGGGCAGTTCTAAATGAAAATTGAAAGCTACCACAAATGCTCACTAGTACTGGCTTAAGCAGTATTCATCATTTAAACCGGAAAATGATGAAAATTTGAAAACTGAACATCCGATGATGTGTTGATACGTTGGTGATCATGGAACTTTCAATAGGTCACGTTCGTGTCATTCCATTCAAAGCGGCCCTTAACGAAAAAACAACAGGATAAAACAAAAGTAATTCCGTTGGCCAATGATTATTTTGCAAACGCTGTGTCACATTGTATGATTTATTAAAACTTTATATGTCAATAGTAATATCTCCTACATATACACACTGCAAACCGGAGGAGAATGTTAATTATCTCTGCATTATTTTAAGAATACTTAATTCTTATTTGTCTGCTTTGCCGTTACAGGTATTGCCATATACGTTCATAAATATTAACTATGGGTTGTAGTAATAAAACTTTAGAATGACTTGTGCTTCTCTTTCTTATTGATCTTTACTTTAAGATATGGACAAAAACGCATTACTTGGTGTAAAGTTTAAAAAAACTTCAAATTGAGAGTCGTCTTCTGTCAAACGGGCCTCTCTGTCAGGAAATATTACAGGATGGTTTTGTATTCTTATACTTCCCATTTTGGATCGATTGATCATCATGTGTTTTACTGTGGAACTTTCTATTTCCGAAAGTGTATTTACTCAAAAGTTGAAATGTGATATCTTAGTAAAAGCTTCAAATACGAAGAACTGCAACAATCAAACTGGAAATTAATGTTTAGTTTACGTAACTTTAATTCGTAATTCATGTAGAACAGATATTTTAAATATGTATTAATAATACAACAAATATGCAAATGGAAAGCATAAAACGACCTATATTATTTAACATATACAACAACAAAGAACCGGCGTCCAGAAAGTATTGTTATTATTGTTATCAGAATCAGGTATTGTTCGTACAAACTAATTAAAAAACAACTAAATGTGAATTTTGACCATTTGTATATTTCCAAAAATATATAGTGACAGTCATTATCTAATTACATGTTTTCTAATAGTCATTCTCATATTGCAAGAATCACTTTTATCAATAGGATCTAATGCGTAAAATGTAAAAATCCTTTTTAACGTTTCGAAACAAAAATAAAACTAAGACAAAACTGGTATAACATCGTATCCTTTTTGAAAAAAAAAATAGGTTGTATGCAGAAACTTTATTGATCCTGTGTCAGTAATAAACTCTTATTGTTTTCATCTACGTAAATATGTAGTTGTTATATTGTTTCTTAAAAATCATGATTGTCTCTTTTACCACCTTTGTTCTCAGTTGTAGTGTCTGAATTACTACTCGCTCTTTTCGTCTGCAATGCCTTATTTTTTTCCATTTTAATCATCGATATCAAATTTTTGCCTTAAATTGATATATGTATTGTCGTCCGTGTATGTAACTTTGTAAGTTAGTGATTATTCTATGTGCTGACACGTCGTTGCTCCGATATTGGCATTCTATACTATATTGCCAATAGAAACAAAAAAGTTGTAACATATAAATTCTAAAATTTAGAAAAAAACATGTGGTTTAACTTATGTTCATACATTAAAATTGAATTATATTGATATGCATTTTAAGAAAAAGCAAGGAGTGATCTTTTACGTCTCACATTCAAAAAAGCAAGTGTTAAAAAAAGCAAGTAGCGACCTCGTTTAGCAGTCTCCTATATGCATAATTTTGTCTTCCCTGTCTCAAAAATTTATCTTTCCGAAGACCAAGTTGCAGGGACAGACATGTGGCACGCACCTGCTGTTAAATCGTAAATTTTCAATTTTGTCGCATTCGCGCGAAAACACGTTAAAACCGGTCATTACGGTGCCCTAAAATCGTCATTGACTTTGATAATAGTGTAATGTTTATGTTTCAATGTTGGCGTTTACATAAATATTGAATCTACAAAAACCAAAAGGTGCCACCTTAGAGATTACATTTATTACTATGGCCATTGAAAGGATATACATATAACTCGTGTTAAAGGAGAATGTAACTTTTGCACTGGTTTTTATCGATATAATATGAGTGCAATGATTTCAAACGACTTAAATTGCATGGAATTTAAGGAATTTAAGGAAAATAAAAGATTTTAGAATTGAGTATCGCTCAAGCCGGTGCTAGGGGGCGTGAGGGATGTTGCAAGTATTCATTATCCCTCATGTACAGACTCAATCAAATCGATTCTGCAATTCTGTTGAAATTTTGTTGTGATTAATGCTTCCGAGGATCACTTTGTTTCCAGAGTTTTATTTATAAATAAATTAACTGTGTCAAATGGAAAGCTTTTTATGACTTAAGATTGGATTTACAGTAATCAGCCAACAATAACATCTTCATCATGTTCACGCAGCAAAAATCCGGAGAATATGGAATGACCACCACCGAGCACTCCTGTGTCGTTCTCAGTATTCTTCACAGATACGACATCGCCGCGTTTCAAATTTAAAACAATGGTCTGACTGGCAGAATCCCAGCCACTACTATTGTTGCCATGTACCTACATAATTGTTAACGGTGTATGGTTTAAATAAAACCTAAAATGGCTCGTGGACTGGTACGATGACAGGACTGTTGTTGAAAAAACATATAAACCGATGACAGGCGCGGTGAACACACCAGTATGTCTGTTGTAGGCCGTAGGTGAATTTGTCGAATCAATATTGGTAACATCATCGTCAAAGATGATTGTTTGCTCGATTCCGAGGTGGTTGGTTTCCTGTCCTAATTTTGCAAAGAATGCAACTTCGGTCGCCGAAGGGTCAATCTCTCCATTTCTTTTCTTGAACGTTTCTGACAGGCAATTGTAAAATTACTGTAAGAACAAGTCCCTACTACTATGACTGAAAAAATATTCCTTGACTCACTGAAAAATTCAATAATATAGCTATATCCAGTATTACACATACTTGACTAAAATGTTAGTTATGTCCTTACGCGTTTGATATATAATTAGATTCTACCAAATATGTTAAAGCATGACTAACTTGATATTTCCAAGCAATTTCCGAGTGATTGTCGAAGTGTTGCTAGTTCTTCCTGGTGGGTTACCGCCATTTCATCGATTTTTTCTTGTCCTTTCCTAATCTTCTTGTGCAATTCCTTTATTTCTGCTCGAAATTCAGCTTCTGTACGTTCAGAATTTTCTCTCATTTCGACCATTTGTCGTTCTAATATATCTACCCTATCCTTAAACATATCATTGTCAGCATTTATTCCATAAAATACATAAATACAAATCAAATATTTTAGTATCATTTCTAATACCTATAAGCGTTGTTTTGAAATAATAATGATGTCCTGGATTGAAATGATACAAATGTCTGACATCTGTTTAGTTCACATTATTCCCAATGAAATCGGCTCGACCTAAGAGAAAAAGGTCATATAAACAAAACTTATATTCAATATATCTTCATAATGAAATAGTACAAATTCAAATTTGGATTGATAGCACGTAAACTGATGCAATTCTAAAATATTAAATGTGCAAAATCAGTTATTGGATCAGAATATTATTTCAATATATTATATTTCTACTTATTAATCAGCTAATTATATTTTTTCTTTCAATCAGTAAATAGCGAATTTCGCTCTTTGTCAGTGAGCTGACGACAAATATTTGTATGCATTAAATAATGACTAACTTTCCTTTGAAAATTGTTCTGATTTTTATCCTAATAGTATTAATTCATATACATGTAATACGCAATGATAGTGATGTTTGTTCCACATCATCACGAATTGATAAACTGTAAAACTGTTGATAGTGTAAAGTCTAAAAAAACTATCTGTAGTTTCATGAATCTGGTAAAGGGAAAATAAGACTTGTATAAGAAGAAAGGAGACCACTGTATCATTATTGACATGTATGTTAAATGTAAAATATTTCTATACACTTATGTATTTTATTACATGTATATGTAACATGTAATAATTCAATCTATTCATGATAAGATTGTTAATTGTAAATATATAAGTTATTATATTCCTATAACGTTCTTCGCCGAGATGGTCAGCAAATTTCATACAAGTTTACTTAAATTCAAAAGTCTGTATGGCACAAACTAGTTCTTCTTACAGGTTCATGTTAAACAAGTTATATATAGATACTTTGCCGCGGTCAAGTACTATATAGGTGACAGAAAATTGTAGTATTATAAAGACTGCAATATCACATTCGGCAACGCAATGAAAAATAAAACAACCGATAAACTAATTTCAAGTCGTTTATTTAATAGGAGACATTTTTTAAGGAAAATGTTAATGGGACTTCACTGATGTGTTTTGACATGACGGGCTTAAAATAAGTTTTCGATATTTATGTTACTTTTGATGTCGGTGAAGACCAAAATTTGGGGTGCGAGATTTCAGATTGTTTGCTAATTTTGTTTACCCAGAATAATTATTCTAATTGTGAAAAATGACCTAAAATGTAACGCTTTTAAACCGAGACTAAGAAAGGCACAAAAATTAGGGGTGTCACCGTTAGTAAAAAATGGTAACCTTTTAAACGGTGACTTTAATAACCGTGTTGAACGTTTTACTTATCGTATTGAAAGAATTACTTTATTTAAAAAAAATACTTATTTTGTATTGATAAACAGATTAAACAGAGATTAAAACAAAATGTCATATCTTGACAAAAACAAAAGTAATGTTTAAATCAATCTAAAAAAGGGTTTCTGCAAACTCGGTTACCGGTTATTGAAATTTCTAACCGGTTTTAGGCTTAATACCGATCGAACCTGCTTAATCGGATAAACGTAACACCGCTAACAAAAATACATCTGTCAATTTATTTCTGGGTATATTTTTTAACTATCTGTTGCATATATTTCTGTTTTAGTGCACATAGACTATCAAGCTGATCTATTTAAGGAATGAAAATTTGACGTTTTTGCCTTTTGTACCTCACAGGAATTCCTTCAATTAATAGGGTGTAAGTAGTAAACGCTTTCATTTCTTTCTTCACAAAAATCTGGTTGCAGCTGTATTTGTTCATAGTCAGAATTATCGCTAAGATGTGTTCTGTAAATACCCGTTGTTTCGACAAAACTGTTCGTTCTTTCTCTTTCTAGTTCTTCGCCCTGGCTTATCTGTAAAGCTCTTTGATCACAGACGCTAGCTTTATTTCGAAGATTGATAGATGTTTCACCGCCAGTATAGTGAAACTCGTGAGACTCCGTAAATTCTATATTCCCACCTGGTGTTGTCTCGTCATTTGTATTCAATTCTGTATTGCCAGTAGAAATAAATACTTACATTCTAAATAGTAACATAATTTTACTAGTGGTTCAACAGTATGAAATGATTAACAAGAAATGTTAAACGACACAATATGTCATATGCCCCCCCCCCCTGCTTTCTCGCCCTGACTCATAGTATTGGACATTTTGTTATAAAAACTTGCCATAAATGGGTACATGGAAGTGTAAAGAAAAATAATGACCTACTAGTTATAACCAATCAATATGTGAAAAAAAACCTTGACCTTTGAACTAGTGACGCCATTATGACTTATCAAAATGTGAAATATAAAAACAGTGTGATAAAAAGTTTTCACAGTAAAACAAAAATCATTCTTACATTTAATGCCGCTGTGATCTTTGAAATGACCCAAAAATCATTATCATGGTCATTTACTACAAATGACTATTCAATATTTGAATATGGAGAATTTGTGATAAATAGTCTTCAAGAAAATGAGCGGAAACTATTCTGACATTTAAGGCCCCTTTGACCTTGACCTTTTTACCTAGTGATCCGAATGTCTATAGGGGATATCTTCTATTTATGACCAATCAATATGTAAAATAGGAAGACTTTGTGATAAATTTCTTCCAAGATAATGAGCGGAAACCATAATGACATTTATGGCACCTGTGACCTTGAACTTTAATCTAGTGACCCCAAAATATATAATTGTCATTCTATACATTTGACCAATCAATATGTGAAATATGAAGACATTTTGACCTTTAACAAAGTGATCTGAATATCTATAGGGGACATCTACTAGCTATGATCAATCATTATGTGCAATATGAAGACTTTGTGATTGCGTCCAAGATTATGAGCGGAAACCATTCTGACATTTACGGCACCTGTGACCTTGAATTTTAATCTAGTGACCCCAAAATAAATAAGGGTTATAAATATCCTCTACATATGACTATAATCAATATGTGAAAAATGAAGACATTTTGATAAATAGTTTTCAAGATAGTGAGCAGAAACCATTCTGATATTTAAGACCCCTGTGACCTTGACATTGGCACTAGTGACCCTAAAATCAATAGGAATCATCTTCATTATATGACCAATCAATATGTAAAATATGAAGCGTTTGTCGTGAATAGTTTTCAAGATAATGAGCGGAAACAATTCTGACATTTAAGGCACCTGTGACCTTGACCTTTGAACAAGTGACCCTAAAATTAATAGGGGTGATCTACTTCATATGAATAATCAATATGTAAAATATGAAGACTTTTATGATTTTTTAAAGATAATCAGCAGAGACAATTCTGACATTTAAGGCCCATGTGACGTTAACCTTTAAAATAATGATCCCAAAATCAATAGGGATCATCTACTACATATGGCCAATCAATGGGTGAAATATAAAGACTTGGTTATAAATAGTTTTTAAAAAAATCAGAGGAAACTATTCTGATATTTAGGGCCCCTGTGACCTTAAACCTTAAGCTAGTGACCCCAAAATCAATATTTGTCATCTACTACATATGACCAACCAATATGTGAAATATGTAGATTTTTGATTAAAAGTTTTTAATATAATAAGCGGAAACCATTCTGACATTTAAGGTACCCGTGTCTTTGACCTAGTGACCTTAAAATCATCTACTAGTTATGACATATCAATATTTGAAATATGACGACTTTGTAATAAATAGTTTTCAAGATAATGAGCGGAAACCATTCTGACATTTAAGACCCCTGTGACATTGACCTTTAAGCTAAAATCAATAGGGGTTATCTACTAGCTATGATTTATCCGTGTTTAAAATATGAAAACTTTGTGATAGATAGTTTTTAAGATAATTAGCGGATACCATGTGGTCTACCGACGGATGGACCGGTCGACATTAGCAAAACAATATATACCCCCTCTTTTTCAAAGAAATTAAATAAAAACAGAATTCTGTGTCACTAGGAAACTAGCAACAGCAGATGTATTGCCAAAGACATGCAATAACGATATATCTACTTATAGGGAACGCTAATGCTATATCTATTTAATAAATTGATTTAAAAATCAGTATAGTATTGAGACTTTCCTGAAGTCAACTATGAATAAAATTATATACGTCATTTCCATAACTCTAGTAACAACCACTAGGAATAAACGAGGCGTCATGGCCGATTGGTTAATGAGCCGGTCTGGTAATCTTAAATATCTAGTCCATTGAGCAAGCCGTTGTTACTTTACACCCATTTCTCATAACTGATATGCTCCAGGAACTGATTCCATAGTATGTCTTTAAGCTTATGGCTTTTTACACATTGAAACTTTATGAATTTTGCATAAATTATAACCTTAAGCTGTATCAAAAACACGATAGCTTCCATCACGCATTGCTTTCATTTTATACTATTTATAGCACACACTTATTAAAATTCGTGTACCCTTTGGATAAAACAGTATACATGTACACTTAGTACACAAAATTTATAAACATCTTAAAAATTGTAAACATATCATTATCTATTTATTTCTATGACAGTTATATCGAAATCTTACCATTGGTTTGTAAAATCTCATCATATATTGGTGAAACATTTCCCTGTAAAGAGTTGTTAAGATAGTCATACCATCGGAATCTTGTAATGGCTCTGACAATAAGAATAAATCATAACTTTATCAGTTGCAGTATTTGCTGTATATCTCGTAAGATTAAAGCCATGATGTTCAAATTAATATAATTTGCATGCATATATGGAAATGAAATTCTGGAGAATAGGTGAATGAACTATATTTAATTAACAATGGCGACAGTGTTACGTAAAATTGAATTCTAAATTAGATTGATTAATAAAATGAATAACATTAACTAAAAAATCCCTTATTTCATAGATATGTTATAAATAAACTTTCTTATTAAGAATAGTTAACTTACTTTCTTATTAACAGAATCATTATACAACCCAGTCCTGTGACAAACATCCCAGATATACTCCCGAAAATGCCATATACTATTGGTTTAATGTCATAGTCATCAACTGTAAGAAACAAACAAACACCCTTTTTCTGAAATATTGCAAAAGTCATATTAACTAAAGCATATCCTAACTGAATAACGTTTTCAAAGCGATGAAATATTGTAATGAAGTAATACTTACCTGTTTTATCCTCTCTCTTGTGTCCATCTAGTGAAATGCTGTCGTTAGTAAAAACATGGTCAATTTCACTGCATTTCGGACCATTGAATCCATTTATACAACCGAATTCACATACTCCAGTTGTCTGATCACATGATCTATTGTAGCAAGCAATATTACAACTTGTTTCGCATGTATTGCCAAACCACCCTGGCAAACAACCGTATTTGCATGCCGCTGAACTGTGACAGGAATTGTGCAAACATTTGTCAGAGCATACGCTTTCACATGTTTCGCCAAACCATCCTTGACTACAACCATATGTACAATATCCGTTTAAATTGTCACAATATCTATTTTTACAATTATCATTACAATCCTTTTCACATTTGTTTCCATACCAACCAGTTATACAACCCTCAGAACAGTTTCCGCTTATTTGATCGCAGCTCCTTTTGCAATTATCATTACAATGCTTTTCACATTTGTTACCATACCAACCAGTTATACAACCCTCAACACAGTATCCACTTATTTGATGACATGTCCTATGAAGACACATGCTGCTACACGTTTCATTACATGTCTTATAAAACCAGCCTGGTAAACAACCAGAAATACATTCTCCAGTTATTTTTTCACATTGTTTTGACTTTGTAACTGAAATACAATTTTTGCATGGTTTATCGCAACGTTCACCAAAATATCCATTTTCGCAGTCACTCCTGCAGTTGCCAGTATTTGTGTTACATTTAACGAGTCCTTTTAAATCTCTTTGACAATATCCACATCTTTTTTGACAAAGATTGCCATATCTTCCGGCATCACATTGCAAACACTTTCCAGTTAATTTCAAGCAGTTAAGGCAAGTGTCATTTGTTACACAAAGAACAGGACGATATGTGTTGATCACGCGCAGTACACTACAGTCTTTTAAACAACCTTTATTTAAGACACATTGACCCTCGCAACTTGAAACGCATAGAAAAGAACTAGTATCTACAAAATTTGACGGTGTTGATAAACATGTCAGACATAAATCGTCCGATGAACATTGTCTACAATAAGATGGACAAGGTTGTCTACAAATCACTTTGAATTCATTATCACACTGCAAACATTCTAAATTTAATATTTGGTAAACACACCAGTGAATAAAAAGCACGTGCAATGCAATTTGTTTAGTAAAAATGAAATATCGTATCATTTTCCGGCACATGCGATATATCAAATAAAGTTCTATGAAATATTCGTTATTAAATTCCAAAACACATGTCGGGTTTTAAAATAGTCCTAAAGTGAAAGGCATGTTTAAAATTGAATGAGTTTACAAAACAAAGAAAACGTTTTATCACATCAAACAATTGTCCAAAGGAACGAGTAAATGTGAAGACAAGATACTTAAAACCTTCCCATTTAATGATTATACGTAATACAATATACAGTCTACTTTGCCTTTTCTTCGTGTATAAAATGAACTTAAAATCAGTGGATAAAGAATAATATGTATGACGCAAAATAAATGTATAGTTGAGATATAGTGATTTTGCACTTTGCTCATCAACGAAGTGGTCATCAAAGACATTGTGACAAAATATTTTTATGAATAGACTCCGTCGTCCATATATATACAAATTGTTTAATGATGATGTTATTCATTATAAGGATGCTTTCAAAATGTTATTTTTGATTTAAAATTTATAGAATGGTAACCTCTAAAACAAGGCAGATTGTAATAGCGATCGCTCTTATCTTTACAGGCATTGCAAAACACTAAACAGCTGTTTCTGCAGTTTAAAACAGAATTGTTCAATCTTTTGACAAACATAGTTTTTTGTTTGTTTGATTTTACGCCTTTTCCCCAACAGTATTTCAGTCATATAGGCGGGTAGTTTCCTAACCATCGTTCCTGGAGAGTTACACCAATACTAGACTACCTTCCTCAGTGCTAAACCACCAAAGCATCTCCCGGGGATCGAACCCATGCCAGAGAGGTAACTAGATTAGAAGTCATCGACTCTAACCCCTCGACCACGGAGGCAGTCATTGACAAACATAGTTTTAATAATAGCACGCGCATTATTGATAAAGTGACCTGTTTCCTCTGCCTGAATCATTACAATACGTTCGGTGCAAATTATGCGGTGTAGCTTTCCTTTTATAGTCAACACATGCATGTATCATTTGCAATACGTTACATGACTAAAACAAGGAAATTTGAAATAAAACAGTTCATATGACCACGTACTTATGCACTTACAATAATTGAATCATTTGCTTTACAAGGCTGAAAGTGAAGAAGGAAATGTAAAAATTGACTCAATAATTAAACAATTGTGCGTTCACTGACATGCATACAAATCATTGTAGTAATAATAATTTACTGACTCATCGTGAAGGCGAAGAATGTTTCCTTATAGTAATGAACAAAACTAAAATATTATTTATTACATACGTTTATCACATGACTAGTTTGGCACCAGAGCCTTGTAGCAGGTATTCAAAACTGTCTGAGGACTAGTAATACGATTAATCAAATTAGACTTGTCTCAAAAATACTCTTAACCAGTTTTGAAAAACAGTAATCATGTTATAAACATATTTAAACTTGATTTTCTGGTAATAGTTTGACAAAAGTCATAACAAGCAAACTACTTCATAAAAAGAACCTACCTATATTAAATGTTGTGATACATTTTGTTCAGTTGCCGTGACGCACCATTATTAAGTTTACTTTGCCCATCATTTATGATTATTTCAAGTATAGAATCGGGAAAAAGAATGTAAACGTGTCATAACTGTTTTACAGACTATTTTAACAGGTCTATTGTATTTACTATTGCTACGAAAATAAATTATTATTAGCTCGACTTTTCTATGAAAAGGGGAGCTATCCTACTCGCCCCGGCGTCGGCGTCGGCGTTGGCGTCACACCTTGGTTAAGTTTTTCGTACCACCCCACTTTATTTCAGAAGTATTACAAGTATGGCTTTGAAACTTACCATACTTGTTCACCATCATAACCTCCATCTACAGACAAGAGTACATAACTCTGTCAAGGTTTTTGACAGAATTATGGCCCTTTTTTGACTTAGAAAGTGTATTGAGCTTGGTTAAGTTTTTTGTACCACCTCACTTTATTTCAAAACCATTGGAGGTATTGCTTTGAAACTGACCATACTTGTTTACCATCACGACCTTCATCAACAGACAAGAGGACATAACTCTGTCAAGGTTTTTGACAGAATTATGCCCCTTTTTGACTTAGAAAATACATTGAATATGGGTAAAATCCACTTATTGCCTTAACCCTTTGAGATATTGCTTTGAAACTTTTAATGCTATTTCACATCATTACCCCCATCTGTACGCAAGAGAAGGTAACTCTGTCAAGGATTTGTTTTTAAAAATTAAGGCCTTTTATCGACTTAGAATCTTGGTTAAGTTTTTAGTACCAGTCCACTTTTGACTGAACTGTTTGAGATATTAATTTGAAAGTTGGAATACTTGTTTACAATCATGATTCCCAAACATGTCCAGGATGAAGGTAATTCTGTCAAAGATTTTATTTGAATTATGGCCCTTAACTGTCAATGTTTTGTATTATAGGCAAGCACTAAAAAACTTAAAAAATCTAAAAAAATTCATTCCTATCCACTTGTTCACTTTACCATAAATTATGTCATAATAAAATAATTCGTCACTAAATATCTTAATGCTCATGGCCATTGTTCACTTTAAAAATACAGAGATTCTTGTATTGCCTTTTACTGCAAAAACTTTTTTTATTGGCAAGCAATAAAAAAGTCGAGCGCGCTGTCTTACGGACAGCTCTTGTTTGACTGCTTGTATATAGAGGTAAGACTATGTCAGTAATGGTTTGATAGGCATATTATTTTAGCCACTAGTGTCCAGGAATGAGTTCAAGGTTTTTCTTAGGCAAGTAAAAAGAAATTCAACAAAAGTTTGACGTTTTAGCCCACAAATACAATTATTGAACACTTAATATCCATAACAATATGAAATTATGATAATAAAAAAATAAATGTTAAACTTTCCAAAATTGGTACCAATTTCTTAAAAAAATTCATACTATACAAATTCTTGTTAAATTTTATTTCTGAATATTGTTTACAGAGGAATACTAAGATCACAATTTCAAATCTCAGTTTGATATTTTCAGGACGAGGGATATATTCCAACTCATTGGGGTTCCTTGGTGGTGTATCATGGGCAATGTTGGTGGCACGTGTTTGTCAGTTATATCCAAATGCTGATCCATCTACTCTTGTACAAAAATTCTTTATGGTTTATTCAACATGGTAAGTTAGACAAATTATATGATTAAGGTATGTTAAGTCATTTAGTTCAGGACTATTCCTATCAAATTTCCAAAATTGAAGAAGAAACACACTTTTTAACCAGGGCGGGCGTAAACAATTTCTTCTGTGCGCAACTTCTCCTACATTTCTCAATGGATTTTGACCAAACTTTCACAGAAGCTTTGTCATCAAGTGCTCTGGCGCATATTGTCGGGGTTTTATGATTGGATAATATTTGACCTAATTATGGCCCTTTGTTTTTTTTCCTTATATAGAATTTATTGTGAATAATTTCTTCTGTGCGCAACTCCTCCTACATTCTCAACGTATTTTGACCAAACTTTCACAGAAGCTTTGTCATCAAGTGCCCTGGGGCATATTGTCAGGGTTTTATGATTGGATAATATTTGACCTAATTATGGCCCTTTGTTTTTTTTCCTTATATAGAATTTATAGTGAACAATTTCTTCTGTGCGCAACTTCTACATTTCTCAACATATTTTGACCAAACTTTCACAGAAGCTTTGTTATCAAGTGCCCTTGCGCATATTGTCGGGATTTTGTGATTGGATAATATTTGACCTAATTATGGCCCTTTATTTTTTTTCCTTATACAGAATATATAATGAACAATTTCTTCTATGCTCAACTCCTACATTTCTCAATGGATTTTGTTCTTACTTTCACAGAAGCTTTGTCATCAAGTGCCTTGGCGCATAGTGTCGGGGATTTGTGATTGGATAATTTTTGACCTAATTATGGCCCTTGTTTTTTTCCCTTACAGAAAATATAGTGGACAATTCTTCTGTGTGCGATTCCTCCTACATTATTCATGATTTACATTGCACATAGTTACATTGTTTGTTGCTTGTATTTGTATTTCAACTTCAACATATTTATCTACAATGGTGATAATTGAAAACCTGGTTTCATGGCATTGCCATGTTTCTTGTTCAGATTGTACAATGGTATATAAAGCAATACTAAATTCTATGTATAGAAGCTACTGTCTACTGCTTAGGTAAAAAATGTATGCATTTTTGCTAAGTTTAATTCCAGTTTTATATGAATGCAATCATATTTTGAATAAATTAAGTTCTTGATGCAAAACTGTTAAAACTTGTATGCAATAAAAGGGAAATTTACATTCAAGCCAATGAAGAAGCTCTCAATGTTTGTCACTTCATATTTATGTGATAATAAGCTTAGTATTGATGAAGGAAAGCTTTATACTCTTATATAATTTCAGGCATTGGCCACAGCCAGTTCTGTTAAAGGAGTTTCAGGCTGAGAACAAATTAAATCTAACAGTTTGGGATCCAAGGGTATGTAAAATTTTCTTCCTTATTAAATATTTATCAAGTATATATGTCTTGATTTAAAGATAAAGGGACTGAAATTTGTAGCAAAATTTTTGACAGTTGGTCTGCTGGGAAGTCAACACATTCTCTGTCCATCACTTACATGAACTCAAATTCCTCTATGAATGGTACCCTCTGTCATGTTAAGTAGCTATGAGATAACTATTCTCAGAGCTTGTTTAAAATCTTAGATCCTGCTAAAGTACCAAGTATGTCAGAAATAACTGTGAAATAATTTGATCTTTCTCTAATGAGGAAGTCTCATCTTAAAACTCAACCAAATATTGTGTGATAATTGACCTTTTTGCTGCCATTATAAATGATTTTAGGAGACATTTCTTCTTTAATACGGGGTCTTTATTCTCAGTGCAGATGAACCCTCCTTATGCATAGAATACACACATTTTTTTGCTATTATAATTTTTTCTGGCTAAAGGCATACAAATCACAATCGAAGAGATGAAATAATTTTGTTATTGTTTAATTTGTTTGATTGTAGATAAACCCTTCAGATCGGTTTCATCTGATGCCAATCATTACACCAGCATATCCATGTCAGAACTCCACATTTAATGTCACTAAATCTACCAGACAAATCATGATGGACGAATTCAAAGAAGGTGAGTTAAATCAATCAGTAAAACAGTTTTGTTTTCACCTGTAGCAGTTGTGTAATGAACTAATCTGCTTTTACTTTTTACTTTGGAATAGTTTATTTGTGGGAATGATGAAATTATGAATCCTAAAGTGTAGAAACAGGTAATACTGTCTAGGTGAGCAGTCTGGCTTTATACTGATTTCATCGTCAAGTTGTTAAAGCTGCAAGCATTTTTAAAGCCAATGATTTAGATACAACTTTCTGTGAAAGAAGAGAGATCTGGTGAAGAGATTTGGAGTGTTGTTTGTTACATAGAAACTGAAATGATTGTTAAGACTATATCCTGCTTGCTATAAAATTTTGATCTTTAAGACAAAGATATGGTGTTTTATTCAATAGATTCCAATATTATATACCTGAAATAATGCAAAAAGGATGTTTTCTATCTTACATTTAGAGGAATATTAGTATAACACCTTGAAAAGTTGGTGATAAATGTTAACTTATTGATAGGTTTATTTTAGGGTATTATTATTTATTTAGACAAATTTAGTCATATCAAATTAGCAATAAAGCTTTTGTTCCTCAAAATAATTTATAAAATGCATGACTTGTATAAGGAAATGTTAGATTTGAGACTTGTTTATTTAAATATTTGATAACATGCATGTTAATGGTATTAAGGTATTCTATGACAATATAAGGCTGTTCTTTTTATTGTTTGAGTTCTTTCCCTTTAAATAGTTGATAACATACATTTTAAAGAAATCCAGGAAATTTCAGTCTTTTTTTCTTCAAAGTTGGAGTTCTTTCCCTTGAAACAGTTGTAAAGAAATCCGGGGTTTTTTTTGTTTTCTTTTTTTTCAAAGTTGAAGTTCTTTTCTTGAACGGTTGATAAAATGCTTGTTTAAAGTATTAATGAAAGTTGTTCCTATTTTCAGGGCTGGATATTACCACTGAAATATATAAAGCTGGTGAAGATGGAGATTGGAGTAAATTATTTGAACCATCAAATTTCTTTCAAAAATACAAGTAAGTGATTTTCACCAAAAGTGTGTATTTGTATGTCATTAATTTTGCTTTTTTGATACAGGCATCAAAGTCTTTTCAAAAATACAAATTTTTTGAACCTTCAAATTAACTGTAAGAATTAATAAAGTATATTGCATTCTTTCTACAAATGAATCAAGTAATGGATTTGAAATAGGGTATTAGTGTAATTTTAAAAGTATATGTATATAAAAGTGAAAATAATTGAGTTCTATGTCTAAATGAAATTATATACATTGTATTGAATTGTGTGTTCTTAATGTGTTCATGTAATACTTTATATCTATGTTTTATATATTTTTTTCAGACATTACATAGTATTAACATGCTCTGCAGAAGAGGAAAACAATTACCTTGAATGGTAACATTTAATTTCATTTCTTTTCTTCTTCTTTTTGTCCATTATTAATTTATTTATAGACATTTTTAGCTCGACTATTCGATAAGAAGAAGTAGAGCTATTGCAGTCACCCGAGCGTCAGTGTCGGCGTCTGCTTCGGCGTAACCACTTATGTTAAAGTTTTTGTAATAGTTCAAACATTTTCAAAGTCCATTGACATATGGCTTTGAAACTTTGCACACTTGTTTACCATCATGACCCCAACTTGTAGACAGGAGGAGGTAACTCTATCAAGCATTTTGACAGAATTATGCCCCTTTTTCGACTTATAATTTATGTTAAAGTTTTTGTAATACCTCAAATATTTTCAAAGTTCATTGACATATGGCTTTGAAACTTTGCACACTTGTTCACCATCATTACCCCAACCTGTAAACAGGAGGAGGTAACTGTATCAAGCATTTTTTTTTACTATCAAGCACTAAGAATAGTCGAGCGTTGCTGTCCTACCGACAGCTCTTGTTGTTCTACTATTTAACGTTTACATTCTTTTTTATGACCTATACTGTGTCGATGTGATGTAAAGCCTAAACAAACAAAAAAAATCTTATCAAGTATTTTTTTATTATTTTCTATTATTAGAATTTCGTTTTTCACTTGTGCCAATTTATATTCTACGTATAAATTATTGTATATTGCAGCATTATGTATGAAAGATTCTGTATTTATTAGACAAAGTTTTCGATTATATTTCGTTCCTTTTAGCGGTGTAGGTAAAAGGACGTTGCGTCAATTGTCATTTTATAAACGTAAATTTCTTCTGAAGATGACTAACCAACCGTCGAGAGCTAAAGAAAGCGTTTGTTTTCATTGAACTGATTATATATTTATATTGTTTCTATAACACTAACTGGTCATTTGATAACGTATTATTCATTTCCCTCGAAATACGGAATGGTATTCACAATGGTACATATATAGCAACCTTAATCATTTATTATATAAAATTTATTTAACTAACGAATAATGTTTGTTCCGAAGGATGTTTTCCTGGAATATATGTTAGATAAGCAATCAGGTCAACAGCAAACTGTTGATTATGAATTATACATCGATATCCTATCGTTCTCCAGTGTTGGTGTACTGATCAGGAGTTATCAATTTTAGCAGTTTAAAATAGTTATATCTGCAGCCGTCCAACACAAAAAGATGCGGAAAATAACAAATGTTGGCATCAGTAATTCATCAGAAGATTGTTGCAAGCAATACAAATACAAACTGTAGTTATATTCAGTTACAAAAAAATAAATCTGGAAACAAAGTGATCCATCGGAAGCATTAATCACAACAAAAATACATGCTGTACACTACAGTCTTATAAACAACCTTTATTTAAGACACATTGACCCTCGCAACTTGAAACGCATAGTAAAGAACTAGTATCTACAAAATTTGACGGTGTTGATAAACATAACAAAACACTTTGAATTCATTATCAGACTACAAACATTCTAAATTTAATATTTGGTAAACAAAGCAGTGAATAAAAAGCACGTGCAATGCTATTTGTTTAGTAAAAATGAAATATCGTATCATTTCCCGGCACATGCGATATGTCAAATAAACTTCCATGAAAATATTCGTTATTAAATTCCAAAACAAGTTGAGTATTAAAATGTATAGGAAAGAGTAAGGCATGTTAAATACTTTAATTTACAAAACAAAGAAACCATTTTATAGCATCAAACAATTGTCCAACGGAATGAGCAAATGTAGATATTACTACATATAGATAAGATACTTGAAACTCTCGTTTGATGTTTATACATAATACAATACAAAGTCCACTTTACCATTTTAATGTTTATACATAATACAATCTAGAGTCCACGTTGCATTTTCTTCGTGTATAGATCAGTAGATAAAGTACAATATGTATGATGCGAAATTGATGTTCAATTGAGATAGAGTAATTCTGCACTAAACTTATCAACAAAGTGTTCATCAAATGCATTATCAAAATCTATTTTATAAATAGACTTCGTCGACCATAATTATGTCAACATATTGTTTAATTAAGATGGTATTCATTAATAAGTTTGTTCATGTGCATACAAACTATTTTAAAGCAATGTTAGAAATAATTTTAGGCTTCTTTAAACAATCAAAAAAAAATTGTATAGCAGTGTTTAACGAAACGATCTTTATAGTTTTTACGGAAGGAAAAGGGTAAGACATTAACATTAACTGGTAAGTGTGTGCGCGTGCGTGCGTGTGTCGTGCGTGCGTGCGTGCGTGTGTGTATGTGTGGACATATATCAATATTTTTAAAACATCAATATTTTATTGTGTTTTTATGAAATATACATTGAAAACCATATCTATGGCACTCCTGATCTTGACCAACTGAACTCTAACTCAATCAAAAGGAAGACAATGCAAGATATCTTCTCCCTAAATATGAAAGACATCTGTCCACAAATGAAGGTTGTTTGGGAAAAGTGTAAAAAATATCTTAAGAACTGATAGTAATATATTATATTACTCCTCTCCCTCATCCTAAAAAAAAAATATCATCCCGTTATACCCCAAATTGAAAAGTATAGAAATGCTTAAATCATGATAATTATAGTACCCGCCCCAAAAAAAAAAAAAAAAAAATTTTATCCCCGGCGGGACTCGAACCCACACCCCTAAAAAAGAAAAAAATGATATATAGGCATCCGAAAAAATTATATTCGTAAAAAGTAAAATGTAATAATACCTATTACTATACTACCGACGATTAATGCTGTTTTTTTATCTTCGTGTTCTATTGATATATTTTTTTCTTTTTTTTTCTATTCCATCTGACAATTTAACTAAAGATTTAGCTATTTCTTTAGGTTCTGGTAAAGATTTCTTTGTTGGTGTTCCTTTAATTTCTGTATGTAGAATTGTTGGAATTGGTTGAATATTAACATCATTATTCAATCCAAGTTTTTGATAATTAGTTGCTACTATAATTTTATTATTATAATTTTGTATTTCTCCGATTTTTAATTCCATATTACTAGGAGACATGTACAAACCAATTCCGTAAACATAATCAACTTTACTTCTGGCATATTTTAATGTATTTTGATATCTTTTAATTTGACTCGGTAAATCTACGGGACTATTAATTGCATCCTCAACGTTTGCAAGAAATTGTTTTTGCGCATCAAAAGCTGTTCCTGTTCCAAGTATATCCGTTCTAGTTTGAGATTGTGAACCAAGAATAGCCCAACAATAAGTCCTTATGGATTCGTTAATCCGTTGACACCTGATCTCGTAAAACCTTCTGAAGTATCGAGAATAAATGTGGTCCAAACATCCTTAACATCATCTTCTTGTTGAATATAATCAATATGAATTTTCTTTGGCGTAAGATATTCGCATGATGAAATACCACATTTTCTTCCACCTGGAACTTCAGCCCCGAATGTCATTTTTGATAAATCTAAATCAGATGATATGCTGCTAGAAATATGTTTTGAAGAATAATCATGTCTAAAATCAGTTCGTTTCCATGCAGAGTGACTAGTTGTGTGAACTAATCCTAAACCATTTCCACTTTTATACATTTTTTGTCTCCAATCTGAATGAGGGTCTACATTAAACTCTTTACATATTCTTTCGTAAGCACCACGGTCATAACTGTAAATTGTTAAATGCATTCCAACTTTCATCTTGTGGTAGGGCAATAGATAATTAAAATAATATTCTTCTTGTTTGGTAGTAAACGTGAAATAAGAATAGTGAACCGGTCAACCCTGCTTTTAAATGGTTGTTAACATCTATACCACAACCTGTAGTAGCACACCATATAGCGAAGTTTAATTGATTTTGCCAAAACGATAAACCACTCTGCATTCCATCTATTAACTATTTCATTTGATGATATTTTTGGTAATAGTAATTTTCAAATATATTTGGGAAATCCGCATTAAAACTTTTCTTATCTGATGAAATAATAACGGATTGTTTTATTATATCTATATGTTTTTAAGATATATTCCTCCTGTATTATAAACTACTTCTTCGTTGTATTTGAAATTATGTACTGTCATTTTTATTTATTAAAAATGTATCAAACAATTTCAAACATTGAAAAACACTATAAATTTGCTACAATTATATATAGATAACAAATGTGGAAATAAGAGAATCGGATTAAAGAGTTTTACTTATACTATAGGTTGGTTATAATTTAATTGATGAATATATACAAAAGGATTTTGATAGTCCTAACAAGATTACAAATGGTTATTTACAGTTTTCAACAAATAGTAGATATATTTGACAATTATAATATTACATTAACTGTAAATGAAACAAATGGTATTGCCTCTTTAATTACTTCCGATGATTTGAAGATAAGTAAAGGTTTAAAACAAATATTAGGGTTTAAAAATAAGAAAAAGATTTACTGCTAATGAAAACGCACTACGGTGAAAGAACAATAGATTTTGCACCTTATAAACAACTATATGTTCATCTTGAGCAAATAAATAGCTCTTACAATTTTCTTTGATGGTGCTCCTAGTAATTATTCTTTGTGTTGTTCCCGTTGAAAATAAACCATTCCGTGATATTGTTCATATTAATTTTAGTAATCCACAATACAAACAATTGACACATGGTGATATTTCTGAATTAAGTATAAGCGTTTGTGATGAGAAAGGTCAGAAAATAAACAACAATGGATTAACAATTAGTTGTGTATTGGAAATTATATAGTTTTTTTTACTTTTTATTAATATAATTATTAGCAGCTGCATACAACATTCCGGCAACAAGAACAACTAATCCCCATAAATGTTCACCAAACCAGGATACAACCTTGCTGGCAGAGGAAAGCAACCAAGAAACAATAGCACCGATAATACCGGGCAATGCTTCCGCAGCTTTACCAGCTAGAGTAGCTAACAGTTTACCAAGATTTGATAATTGTTTTTTTATCCAGTCTTTTACACCACTTCCATCTTTTGGAGGAGGCTTAGGTGTTGTAGTTCCACCACCGGTAGTAGGAATAAAAGTCAACAAACACAATAAAAAACAATAACACCAATAATCATACCAAAAGCAGTTAAAACACTAACAATTGTAATTCCTTGTTCTCTAAATAAAGTTTTTATTCTTTCAGCTAATGTAGTGTCTTCTTTTAATACTTTATTTATTGTTTCCTTTATCCTATTTATCTGACTACATAATTTATCTCTATTAACATTAATTACTTCCAGTCTTGCACTTTTCTCAGACTCCAAATCTCTTATTCGACTACTTATCCTCTCTATTTGGAATTCATCATTATATGATTTGGCTTGTTCTAATTTATGTTTTTCTTTTTCTATGTCTTTATTTGTTCCAGATAGCTTAACTAATTCATTTGCAATCTCTTCTTTTACAGTAGTCATCGCTTTGAGGACACCATCCATTTCTCTTTTTGTCATATCTGTTTGTGTTTCTTGTTCGTCAGTAAATGATGTTTCTATTACTTTCACTGCAGTTTCAGCTGCATTAGGTAAATCAGTCATTTCTATATTATCAACATTAGGTAGATCATCTTTCACCTTTTGCAAACTTTTAGCCGCTTGTGCTGATAATGTTTTAGTTGTAGATCTATAATCAGGTAAGTTTAATAAGTCTCTAATTGCACTTGTTCCACCACTACCAATTTTACTCGCCAAAGAACCCAAGTTTATAAAACTATCACCTTTTTTGGAAGTAATTTGAGTATCTTTATCACTTAACTTTAAAAATAGTGTTTTATTATCAGGACCAAGTTCAAAGTTTGAATAATCAATATATACTGGGTCTAAACCATACTTTTCTTTTATCAACTTGTAATATTCTTTAACTACATATTGTTTCTGTTGTACTATTAATTGTGTTCTTGTATCAACATCATCACCGATATCCTCAATATGAGCACTTCGGTTTTGTATAGTTCTATTAAATTCATAATCATCATCTACAAGCAGTTCATCATAGTCATCTTTATCAAACGCAGAATTATCAAATTCAAATCCGCCTTCAGCCATTTTTTATAACTTAAAAAATATCCTTAAAAATTTCCCTTTAAAAATGTCGGCTTTTGGAGAAAAATTAAACCCCTACAGAAAATTAAGAGAACCACGTGGTATAAGAGGAATTCGTCAAAGTGTTGTTATAACCAATAATCCTTCAACTATTGACCAAAATCAACAATTATTAGTTAGATTTCCTAATCTAAGTAGTAATGATGTTATTGTTCCCGGATCAGTCAGATTAGCATTTGAAATTGAACTAAACTCTAAAGATGTAAATGCAACAGTATATCAAAGCATAGGAAGAGCAATAATTAAGAAAACAACAATTAGAATAAGTGGAAATGAAGTTATGTCTATTGATGACAGTGACATCTACCATTGTTATATCGATTTATGGAAGTCTCCCCCTGAACGTGTAAATATGGCTTATCAAGGTATCGGTAAAGATAATATGTTGAAACACAGGATTGGTGCTGCAGATGCTTCATCAGACAAAGAAGATGAGGCTGTAGCAAAAGCATACAAAAACAGGTTCTGCATCCCACTTGATTTTGAACTATTAGAAACTCATATGCCATTCTACCAAGCTGGTCTTGGTGACAGACTCGAATATGAACTTACTTTTAATGATTATGAAAAAGTAATTAAATCAACAGATGCTACTTCAAGTTATACAATCAAAAACATATGTTTGGAATTCGATATGGTGTCTGACCCAGAACTTGCAAGACAAATAAGACAACAGGTAGATGGTAAAATGGTTATTAGTCCCCTACCGGTTTACCGGAGGGGACTTTAGGTTTACCCTCCGTCCGTCTGTCTGTCCGTCTGTCAGTCCGTCCGTCCACAGAACTGGATCCCGCGATAACGCAAAAAGTACTTAAAATATTTTAATGACACTTGGTATATGGATAGATGGCAGTATGGAGATTATGCACGTCTTTTTCTTTTCTTCCTATGTTGAAAATTCTGGTTGCTATGGCAACAAATAGACTGAAAATATGGCAAATTTTACACATAACCTGGATCCCGCGATAACGCAAAAAGTACTGAAAATATTTTTATGAAACTTGATATATGGATAGATGGCAGTATGGAGATTATGCACGTCTTTTTCTTTTTCTTCCTATGTTGAAAATTCTGGTTGCTATGGCAACAAATAGACTGAAAATATGGCAAATTTTACACATAACCTGGATCCAGTGATAACACAAAAAGTACTGAAAATATTTTTTTTGAAATTTAACATATGGGTAGATGGCAGTATGGAAATTATGCACATCCTTTTCTTATCTTCCTATGTTGAAAATTCTGGTTGCTATGGCAACAAATATACTGAATTTCAAGATTTCTGATTCTAGTTTTTAAGTTTTTTCACTATAAGTTCTTTATTTTCTTAAGGTATTTTCTTCAAACTTTAAATATAAGTTGCTTGTCATCAACCACATCATATGTGACAAGGTTTACAACTCTAGCACAAAATTTATTGGAAAAT